>NW_011888835.1:6795416-6797862 GCF_000151845.1 Pteropus vampyrus
CCTGCTGCAATAACTCTTCTGATCCCCGTCCTACTCCAGCCTTCTCTCCCTGTATTCCACAGATATTCCACAAAGGCCTAATATTGTACTTGGCACTTAAATACTTACCAAGACAGGTATGTTCCTTTTCTGTACAATTCTAACATGTCTCTTCGGGTGGAGACAATGATAACAATTTTATCATTACTTAATAGACAACAGTGTGTTCAACATCTCTTGCAAAGAGGTCACTTAAATCCTTAAAACAACCTCGTGCCATTTTACAGTTGAGAAGCTCTGAAAGGTTAAGCAACTTGCCCAAAGTCCTACCTATACAGACAAGCAGTTAAAAAGGAGCCAGAATTAAAATCCAAGTTCTCTTCCTAGAATGCAACACTGCCTCTTCCCAGCTACCCTCAGCACAGACCCCAGAGGGAAAAGAATCAATCAGAGCTCACCTTGAGCAGGTGTTAGCTGCCCCACCTTGGTCTCCTCAGGTATAAAATGGAGAAAAGAAGCATATCCACCTCCGAGGCGTGTGGTGAGTATCATTAGCTGATATCAGTAAAGTTTAGACCAGTCCCCTGACATATGGTAAGTATTCAGAAAATGTTACCTATCACCATTGCTTCAAGAAAGCAGGGAAGTGTCAATTATTGTGAACTCTCTCAGAATAGAGACTTGCCTGAAACAGTTCTGAAAACCATTCAAGACATTAAAAATGTTGTAAGAATCATTTTTCCTATTCTATAACACTTAAAATCTGTTCTCCGTAACTTAGCAATTAATTACATGCCTTACATTGTAACCTAATTGTCTGAATCAGCAAGACTCCAGCTTACTCCAAAGGAGAAACCTCTTTTGTCTCTCTCTAGCTCCTGTGACCAGACCCTCAGCACGTGTTGACTTAATATCAGTTAATATTTGCAATGAAAGTCTTACTTACAAAAGATAAGATCAAAGGCAATGTGGAAACTGGTTTATTCTGGAGATGGATCCGGCTATACGTGTTTTTCGTTCATCCAGCCTAATAATACCAATCTCTGTTCACAAGTGTGTTGGGATTTTAGCAAGACATTTGTCAAGATCTTTCCAGCCAGCCTCATAATATGATAAAGAAATGAAGAGGAAAATACTGTGCGTGGGAATTCTTACCCAAAGGGACCTACTATTTGGTCTTTGTCAACTCGAGGCAAGTAGGTCTACAGAGATGAAGGGAGGCACTCCTACCTGCTACTGCTCTGCCAGCACAGCCATCGAAGACACAGGTGGTCGGCTTCTCCAACCTGAGAGGGAAGTCTGAAGCTGGGAAAGAGTGACCTGACAGGCTTCCGGGGCAGAATCCAAAAGTATCTCATCAGCTGGAACTTGGGGTCAAACCCATAAAGAATAAATTTAATATAGAAATATGTAAGAGCTATAGTTAAGTCCACCTCACAGGAGAGAGGAGGGTATGTTTAATTAGTAGCCCATGTAGAAATCTTTCAGAGATTTTAGTTGATTATAACTCCACTATGAATTAGTGACATAAGGTTACCCACGAGCTAACTAATTCAGTTTTAGGTTACCCGAAGAGAAATGTAACAACACTCCCATCAATTAGGCATGATCTGGTAGGTGTTCATCAGAGACAGATAAGCACTTAAGAAGGATCTAGTAAAAATAATTCCTTCAGAGAGAGGGAACCACTCACATCCAAGGCCTGTCATATGCTTCTCTAGCTTTTGCAGATGAATAGGCTCCCGAAAGACAAATCTTACTCACATTCCCATTCAGTTCTTTCAACAGCCATGTGCATTTGTACAGTTAGTGCACTGAAATCAACAGCTAACAATTACCACTAGTATCCTAACTGGAAGGCAGAGTATGAATGAGTGTATTGGAGCCTAAGGGCCGATGAACACACACTCCTATAAAATTTCTCTGATAACTTTTCCTAAGCTGCAGCGATTTTTTTCACTCTGGGAAGAAATAACCCCTTGATCTCCCAGAATAAACCTGACTTACACACAAACCTGGTTCTGCTACTAGATTTACAAGTGTCACCAGAAAGACTAAAAGGAAAGTCAGACATCACCTGGGATGCTGTGATTGCTATGGCTTTACATTTCTTAATACCAGCGTCTACAATTAAAGATACGGGGAGACGCAGTGAGTTTTTACTGTTATGAGCAGAGGAAGTGG
This sequence comes from Pteropus vampyrus, assembly GCF_000151845.1. Classification (NCBI taxonomy): domain Eukaryota; kingdom Metazoa; phylum Chordata; class Mammalia; order Chiroptera; family Pteropodidae; genus Pteropus; species Pteropus vampyrus. Next base: position 6,797,580 of record NW_011888835.1, read on the forward strand.
GAAAGGTATAGACACCGGCGGAAGTGCCAGTAGAACACCCTGCACTCGGGGTCAGAAAGAAATATTACTTTTGAAGTTTTAACGTATGTGCTTAATGGGTAAAATCACATCAAAAGGAGCTAAGATTAATGTCTGATGAGGAGAGGCCCAGGATACATGGAGAAAGTGGAAAGCCAAAAAGTCTGAAGCAAATAAAGAAAAATCGAGTTCACATTCCTTAGATTTGTTTAACCAATGCAAAAAGAAGCTATATTTATACATGTAAAAGATAAATAGAATCTAG
>NW_011888835.1:6799072-6831332 GCF_000151845.1 Pteropus vampyrus
CGGTTTTATTTAGATCCCTTCCAGTAAGTGGGGATACCAGTCCCATTCATGTCCAATGACTATAATAAAACACCACTTGAAAGTGGGTTTTCAATTACTCCACACTTCTAAAAGACATTTTTTTCCTCCTAAAAGTTTTTCTCCTCCCTCCTCCCCCAAATATAATGAAATGGCAAGGTTACCATTTGGCAGATGTTATCGTTTTAAGTCATACCTAAACTCAGGTCCAAATTCTTGAAACAGATCATCATCTTGACTAAAACCAGATCATCTATCTTGACTAAGAAAATGGACATCTACTAATCTTTGATCCGAGACATCTTTGCAGTGGCCTCGGCATGATAATCTTTCAGAAATGCCCAAAGCTTGGGCTCTGAGAGACCCGGCTGTGCAGTGTTTGCGTCTGACAAAGGACCAGAGCCAGGAAATTCTAACATCAAGGCTTGGCTGGACCTCTACTTTGGGAACCTTGGTTGTGATGTGTCGCTACGTCTCACTTATCCTTATGGCGAATAAATCAGGAGCTGATTTATTCGCCATAAGGAAGTGTCAGGAGGGAGCTGTCACTGAGAGGCACAGAAAATGTTTGTCATAAGGGGATGCTGTATACTAAATACTGTTACTAAAGACGACAGTTTCTCATGATTTAAACAAAGAAGTAAGTTTCCTTGGAAAGAGTTGTTATATGTGCTGTAGGGGGTAATTATTCTGGTTTACATTTTATACACTGAAAAAAGAAAACGAATATAACCAAAGTTGTTCTTTAGTTTGGGGGGAGATTTCTATATCCCCACAATTGTGGTACAGGAGTTAGAGAAGAATATCTCCTAAACAAAACATAAAAGAATTTCACAAGATCCTCACAGAAAAGTCACCAGTTGGTAATTCAAGAATTACAGGAACTCAAAGTCCACAAAACACAAACTCAGCTGCTTTGAAATGTAAATGTTAGGAATCCTCTCAGATAAAGTTTCAGAAACATACTCCACTTTCCCTTTACATTCCTGTTCTAGAAGGCAGAGAGAATGGTGTGGATTGTGGAGTTTTGAACACTGTCCATTGTATTCATTTTGTACTTTCATTCCAGAGAATGTAGATATGATTGGCTGCTTTAGGTGACTTCTAACAACAAATGTAAACATAAAAAGTTTTCAATGTGTCCCTCTGTGTTACTCTCAAAGTCTTTGCATGCACTTCCATGATCACTCAGGGATGATGCCTCTTGTGAATGTGTGTGTGTGTCTTAGCTCCACTCCTCAGAGCACCCTCCATCTCTGAGCTCTTGGAGACGAAGCACAGTGTTACCCTCATGCCTTACAGATTCCTCAGGAGCCCCAATGCCCGGCACAAGGGAAGTGCTCAACAAATGTGAGCTACTCTTATGACCAAGTGTTTGTTGAATGAATGTTTGATGGAATTCTCAGTAGATGGAGATGTCCTTCAAGAAAAAGTATTTACTGACATTATTTTTTATCTTGTATTTAGATTACAGAATTGATGATGCAACCAAATAGAAATTATACAGTAATTTTCATTTGATTTCACATAGGCAGAAAATTAAGTAATATTAACAAAATAAAAATAGAATAATAATAAAAAATAATAAAAGACTTCATAAAGATTTCATTTTGGGGACTTTTTTACTAAAATGTTTAGAAAACAATGTTCCAATTTCCCCCCTTTTAAACTAGGGAGAACGGAAAGAGGATAAAATTCAGTTTCCAAACAGAAGTTTCAATTAAGGAAACAATATAGAAAACCTCAAGCTGTTGCAGTTAAATAAACAAGTTCTTTTTCTTCCAAATTTATTAAAAAATAATATAAACAAACAATTCCTGCCATGTCCAGAATTCCTAGGAGGCAGTAAACTGCCTTTCAAGGTAGTATGCTAGGAATGCCAAGGGCCTGCTATCTCTGGAAAAGGTCACCAGTGAGTAGTGAGCTTCTGGGGTCAGGCACTCTCAAGCCATCCCAGATACCCACCAAGCTTTGCACAATCCCCCAGGGTCTAGCTCAGAGGCTTCCCTATTGAAGGCAACTGAGACCACCCTGGGCAAATTCCTACAAAACAAGGACAAAATGCGTAGTTCAACCAAAAGAAGAAAAGCTATGGACCCCAGTAATGACACTGTAGATGAATCTCCATAAACTTTTACAGCAAAAATAATAAGCTTTACCACTACTCAAGATTCTCTCCTGGGAGGTCCTTAAAAGCAGGGTTATCTCATTGTATTTAATCGCTGCAGCCGCGGCACAAAGCATGGCACAGCGAATGTGCTCAATAATTTTTGCAGAATGAATGAACAAGACAAAAGAAATAACAAAATAAAGCAGAATTCATCAGAAGACTTAGCTCTTAATTATTCTGAAAAGCGATAAAGCCAGAATTAACACAGACTCTAGTAACAAATAGCAAACAAAACAATAATAAATTTACCTCATAATTTTAAAAGATAGAGATATCTTTCTATCTGGAATTCTTACTAGGTCTGCACGTCAGAAAATATTCCTTATTTTTTATTAACAACTCAGAACTTTCACATTAGCTATAATTAAAACCTGTAGCCGTAGCCTATAATCTGATTTCATTTGTGGTTTCTTAAAAAATTAGAGACAACATTTATAAATACCAAACTGATTCTGTCATAAATTGAGTGTTCATTCTCTGTAATACCGGTAATATATTTATAACTATTTTTAATAGTAATCACATTTTTGCATTTCTTTCTAGTTGTATTACCTAAGCGTGCCTCCCTGGGTGCTATGATTTAGTCTTGCCCATTTCATAAAACGAAATCTGTTATATCTTTAAATCACTTGTCTCTACAAGTTCCCCTTCCAACCCTTTTTTAGTATAACTTATTATTTATCTGTTGAAGAATGAGAGACATTTACCTAGATTTTTAATTTTTAAATTTTAATAATAACCTTTCCTAGGTCAAGACCATTTTAGGGGAAAAAAAAAAAATCTCAGCCCCAAAGGTCATTACGAAAGACATAGTACACACACTGGTTCACGTTTTTGCTATAAAAGTTGTCATATGCTGTAAAAACGTTACTAAAAACATATCCCTCATAGTCAAGATTTTTCATGAGTAAAATTAACACCATTAGATGTATTGGAGAATCAGGGGAATAAAAAAAAGTCATCAAAACATTTTTTCATCAAAGCTAATTTTGCATTAAAAAAATAATTTTATGGGAATTAAAACTAACACACTGAAAGATTAGGGAAATTTGACCTCTCGATCTTTAAAAAAAAAAAAATTCAACTACAGTCCAAATAAACTGAACAAAGATACTAATTTTCCCACCATGTCCACAAGCCTGATGCTAACTTCCCTCTGTGCCCTAAGAATGTTAATTCCTTAAATAAAACTTTTCTAGTAAAGCACAGAATTCCTTTTGATGTCAAAACCATAGAAAGTCCAAAGGTTAGCCTGCCACTCAACATTATGACTGGTCCAAAACCTGAACAGGAAACCCATTTCAAAACTCACCCATACAAGGTACTGCAGTCCCAAAGGGAGAGCAGCTGGTCATTGTTTCACTCGCTGGTGTTTTTGTACTTTGCTTAAGGATTTATTCACAAGGGTGACAATGTCTACCGCATCACCAAGGAGAAACATTCTTTTGGATACAAAGAATCTCAGGCCATTTCTTCTAACACTTTCCCCACCACTAATTACTTTCTCAACATTCTAGAAGGCTAAAAGAGTCTAGTCTAGTTGAATGGCCCAGGATTTAGCCTGCATTAAATGCTATCTTGTACTTCACACCCCTCCAAAAATTAAAAAAAGAAAAGCATGAGCCACGTTGGGTGTAAGGGGGTGGGGAGTGGGCATAACAAGATTTATGTGGGAAAAAAATATTACTTCAGTAGAACAGATGGATAGAAATGGCTAATTATATAAAAATGGTTTCATTTACAAAAGGTTACCGGGGCATATAAACTCAGGGAAGCCAGGTTTTGGCAGAAAGTGAGTCATTTGTTTATCCAATGAACATTCACTACTGACGGCCCCTAGGCACCCTGCTTGGCACTAAATGAAAAGACAAAAGTGGTCTATGTCCCCAAAGAGCTCACAGTGTAATACGAGAGAGAGACCTAAACAGATGACTGTAGTAGAATTATAATACTGTATCATAAGGGGTCAGAGAAGAAGCAAAAGTAGGGTGTCATGGAGTCTCAAAGAGAGGGGCCTCTGAACCAGTATGAATGGACAGAGGAAGGCAAGAAGCATTTTCTCAGAGTCAGTGCTATAGCTGAATCTTGAAAGAGATAAAGGCAAGTAAAAATTTAGGTGAAGGTGAGTCTAGCGGTAGATGCTGCGCCCGCGGTGGAAGCAGCAAATGCATGACACGAACTGGAAATGGGAATAATCCATAGAGACGTCACAGAGTCACAGAAGCAATGCAGAAAACTGCACAGAGGACACCTCCACTCATCCAAATCACCTGGGCTTCCTGGGTTGTGCAGCTGATAAATGTCACTTGCCTGTTATCAATGAGAATTTTGTACCATCCTGAAATCTGATCAAATAGCTGTTTCCTTGAAGTACAAGACACGTCACACATTTTTTAAGCAATCGACTTCTACTATCATCTAATACCATTTTTTAGATTCCATATGAGTCTGGAAGCTAATAGATGAATTAAGGAAATAATTGCCTTTTCTTTTACCTCCCCATAAATTGGATCTAGCCATCAGCAAAACACATGGAAATTCCTTTGAAGAAGGTCTGATAGAGACTGAAACATTATTCTTGAAGGGAATTGGTTTTAATCAAATACTTGCCATTTTTTATCACTTATAGTTTAAATGGTGCTCTGCAGGCCTCAAGCATAATCAAAAAGTCTGAATTTTTCTCTGAAGGTAGTTCTTTTAAAACTCAGACAATGATAATGCCTTCAAAACTGCATGGATTTTTGCCACCAAAAGAATCTGAGCAATGAAGAACCAAAAACTACGTTCTTAAATATATAAAAGTCATATCTCATATACAATAATAGGGGGTGGAAAAGGTGTTGAGGCCACACGGAAAAGCTCATATGATCCTTATGAGCTGTGTAATGGCCAGGAAATGAGACGGAAAATTCTTAAGGGCACATTCTTTACAAAATGCAGAACAACCTCATACAATGGGAGGCCACTGGAAAGTCAGAAAATTTTGATTCTAACTCTGGCTCTTCCACTAATTAACACATCATCCCCCTGAGTCTCTGCTTTTTCACAGTCTCATCCTTCAGTATATCAATGTTTTTTTGTGGTTTGGTTTTTTTTGGTCCTAAAATTAAATTGATAATAAAACTAGTTAATATTTAGGGGGGCATTTATCTTATGCCAAGTATGTCCTTAATGCTTTCCATTCTATATCTCATTTAATCTCACAGAGCGATTTTAATGAGACAGGTACTAGGATCCCCATTATATGGATGAAGAACACAGGAGCTTCAGATAGTTAACTGACATGAAAAGATGCCAAGACAGGATTTCAGCTACACTACAAACTACACTGTTCGCCATCAAACACACTTAACGCTAAACTCAAACCCTGGCCTTCTCACTAAGACATGCAGGTAAATCAGATTCCAGGGGATTTTTAAAACATGTTGTTTTCCTAAAATAAAAGAAACATTTTTGCAGTTTTTCACACAAGATTGCCAAATGTGAATTCAGTATCCATTTGCAATAAAAATATTCTAATCTGCAATTTTCCACTTTATTTTACCTCCAAGCAGATATTTTCTACAACGGCTTCTGCTATAAAGTCAGGGGTGCTTTGGAATACAATGCCAGATCACCCCCTAGGATGCCCCCACTTTCATTCTCAATGTCTATAGATTAGAATGAGTATTCTGGGACCTTTCCTTCCATAAGCCTTTCATCAAAGAATTCGCTCTACAGAAGGGAGTGAGGGAGAGGACATCTGAGTAACTCTCTCTTCCTTGGCAGTCTTCCTGGTCTTCGCCGTTCTGCTTTTCTCTCTGAAAATACTGAATCCCAACAGGAGCAAGACATTGCCACCATCATTGAATGAATTGGTGCTGGTGTGCCTTTAATAGCCCACTTTAATTGTACCTTCGTAGTTTCTGCAGAAGCCCACCTACCACAAATGTATTAACAATCTCTTACCCTGTCCCTGGGGGATTACAACTGCTCCATTTTCTGTTCTTTCAACCCAACCCCTACACTACTTGCCTTCCTCTTAACACAGTCACAAAAGCTGAGAACAAAACAAAAAAATTACAGGATTTTAGCCATGTGTTACTTAGGTATATTAAATTATGGCATTGAATTTCCAGGGGAGGGGAAGGGAGGTCTTATAAGAGTGTGATTAATAGCATAAAAATGATAGCATGCTTGCTGCCACAACTGTGAGACAAGAAATGTTAATTTTTAGTTATTTTAAAACCATAACATCATCAAGTCCATTATAGAGAACTGACGGCTACTTCTGACCTCAGACCAAGGCAAGTTAATGGCCTTTCTCACCCTAAGATACCATGCCAGGCCAAAAATAGCAAAATGTATTAAAAATAGATGTTTTAACTGAGGCCCATTATGTTTAGGGACGTGTTTATTTCTAAACTTTTACATCATGCACCATAACACAATGCAAAAAGGACAATTCTCACGTGGTAAATCTCACCATTGTCCTAGGAAGTACTGTTTCACATCTGGAAGAAAAATTTGTGTTTCTAAAACTAGACACCATTACAGGGCATCTTAAAATTACAACAGGAAACATTTGACTTTATTATTTGGAAAATTCAAATTTGTTTTCCAGTAAGATCCGTCTGCTTTTTCTCAATCAGATCAATGTGAACAAAACTCTCCAAAAATAAAACCACTATAAAGTCATCATGAGATCAAGTATGTTAAAACAAAAATATTGTATCAAATGTCCACAGTTTTGTTTTTTAGCAATAAAGGAATGGGCTAATTTAAGGTTATGTGGGTGTCAATATTCTCTACAACAAAAAAGTTCCAAACTTACAGATAATGCAACCAAAAACACCATCTTAGGCTAATTGTAATTAATACTGAGCTGACCATATTTTTAAAAATCCAACTTCAAATAAATTTCTCATAAGTTGCCCGTACCTACATCGCCAATCACATCTTTGCTGGTTGGTCTTCCCAACTTCATTTAATTTCCCTCACTCATTCTAAAGTTCTTCTGAAACTGAAAACAGAGAATTAAGTTTGTGGTGAGGGAAAGAAACCTGAAATCTCAGAACAGTGAGGCTTGTGCTAACGATTAAACTCTTCCAATCAGTTTCTCAATCTGTGTTACCAAGATACCCTATGGAGTGTGGTACTTACGGCTCAAGAAATTTTTCTACTTCTGAGAGCTGAGTGACAAGACCAATCAATAGTAGTAGAACTGGTAGGGCTTTGGGAATGGAGAGACAGACTTTCCACCCTTATTTGAAGCATATAATTTGATCAAATTCCTTCTCAGGATAAAACAATGCTTTTGGCTAAACTCTGAACTTGAGTAATCTAACAACCACATTTGAAATTTAAACTTTTGAATGAGCCTGGTACACAAAAAGCACTTAATAAATACACATTCAATGCATGAATGAATAAATCTATAGAACAGTCCTCTAGACAATTAAAGAACATTTATGGGGAATACTGTTCTACTAAATACTCTCCATCTAGCCCCCACTGTTCCTATTAGTTGTCATGAATATATCTTCTTACAATGTGGCCAATCACTCAACGGTCACCTAAGTGTTTAATAATTCTGGTTGTCAAAACCTGCCTGGCCCTAATCCTATATTCTGAATATAAAGAATTCAAGAACTAAATCCCAGCGTCATTAAACACACACGTTTTCTGCCTATGCCCTAGTTGATGCCTCCACACCTCCCTTCCTAGCCTAGTTTAATTGGCTCCTAAATAGCCATTCTCATTCTGGTGCCCTCACCGCACAGCACATGGAGTAAGCAGCTTGACAGAGGTTTTCTAAACTCAGGAATCAAGCACCAGCTCTTACTCAGTTGTTCTCAATTAGAAAGAGGTGAAAGAGAACACCATCATACCAGCAGCCTGCTTAGTCCCAACTGATGCCTTCTCCCTGACCTAGTAACCTGTTAAGGTGGACCTTGAGGAACGTACACATTAGATTGGGAAGAAAATTGAAGAAATCTGCAAACGACTGGTCTTACCGCCCAAGCTCTCCCAGACAACCTGAATGGGGGAGGTTGAAGATGCCCCACTTGGACCTGCATGAGAACCCAGACCAAGGCTAACCGGTAATTACAGGGTTTACAGAGCACAAGATACAAAAGACTTTTCTGAGCTAGAATAAATAGGACTTGCTGAAGTGACTATGTTCGAGATGCTACCTCTTCTGATCCACTGCAAGCACCCACATCAAAATTATTAAAGAGCACAAAGTCTATACTACCTGCTATGGTCTGAATGTTAGTGTCTCCTCAAAATTCATAAGTTGGAACCTATGCCCCAAAGTGATGAAATTACAAGATGGAATCTTTGAGAGATAATTAGGTCATGAGGGCAGAACTCCCATAAATGGGATTACTGCCCTTACATGAGGCTCCAGAGACATCCTTCTCCCCTTCTACTATGTAAGGATATAGGGAGAAGTTGGCAGTCTACCACCCAGAAGAGGGCCTGCACCCAAACTCAACCCCCTGATCTTGGACTTCCAGCATCCAGAACTATGAGAAAAATCTCTGCTGTTTATAAGCCCCCTAGTCGTGGTATTTTGTTATAGCGGCCTGAGCGGATTAAGATACCACCAGAGTACTTGTCATAATGCATCCTGCTCAGACTTGGCTGAGTGTACCATCTCCCTCACTGGACCACCGACTTAAAGACTGAGGAGATCAGATATTCATTCAACAATTCAGCAACCAAGTGAGAAAGCAAGCTGGGCATATTATAGAATTCAGTTGTTGTCAAGCTTCCCTGACAAGCATCAAGGTCACGTATATAATCTTCAAGACACAGATGCCCAGAGCTCAGGTCCTACCAGATGCTGAGTCTATGCAGACTCGTGTTTTGAAAAGTCTCTGGAAGACTCTGCAAGCACAACACAGGTTAGACTCAGGGTGAGGTGTCAGGTAAGTGTCCAGGTTCCAGAGCTGAATCCGATCTGGGGTCAAATGCTAACTCTGTCTTATTCTTTCTGTGACTCTGAGCAAGTCATTTAACACGTCTAAGCCCTCACTGCCTCATATGTAAAATAGAGATTGGTTTAATGTATACTACATAGAGCTTTAGCAAGGATTAGAAAAGACAGTGTGTGTTAAGTACAGTATCTTCCTGGTACACAGTTAATGCTTAACATATGTCAGGTATTTCGGCTCAGGGCCCAAAGCACAGTGCCTTCCTTATATAATCCATATTGCACCACAATGGATGTTAATTAAATGGAATTCAAATGATATTTTATTCCTAACAGAGTTGTGGATAGGAGTTATAGATTTTTACACTGTTAAGCATATATATCCTCCTGCAGAGATATTGTTACAAGTTGAGGAAGGGTTAGGGAAAAATGTGTAGAAAGAGAAGAGTCTATTCAACTTATATATTTAACAAAACAGAATTTAGATGTCAAGTTTATACAGTATGGGCACAAAGATGCTGAAGCTATTAAAATAACCTATTTGCTAAAGCTTTGGTCACATTTCTCTCTCCCATGGGAACAAGAGACAAAGGGTAAGGATAAAGAGCAACACCTTCAGCAGTGCCATTTTGCCACTGAAGTCATATACCATAGCTTAATCGATGGGCAATATTTTGAGTGTCATTAGAAGCTTCATCAGAAAGTTAATGTTTCCTTTAGATTTATTTAAAGGGATTTAAAGATTCGTTCTTTTGCTTTTTTTTTAGTTCTTTTGTCTTGGTATTCTTACACGAGAATATTTTACATTCAAAGTCTAGTGGAAGACAGCACCATTTCTACAGTAGCAGTCACTGAGGGAAAATAATTCGCTTAATAGACATTCGCTTTACAGCAAACTTTAATGGAATGCATCTATTATATAATTGGAAAATAAGAGGTACATATTCACATGCATTTATCTGTCCTTGTGTGTGTGTGGGTGTGCGTGCACGCGCGTGTGTGTGTGTGTTACTTTACTTAGGCAAAAAGCAGTGTTTTTACTTAAATAAAATGGACTCTTGTTTCAGAGCATTAAAAAAGGAAAGCTTCATCCATTCTGCATTTTCACAGCCAACAAATCTTGTGTCTCTGTGTATCCTCCCTTATAATCTATTTTAAAGGAACATTTCAAGCACGCGAAAAATAAAAGAATACCATTCCTTAGATGAATCTGACTTGTAAATAAGGAAAGCTACTAAGTGTTTAGTGTTTTTGGTGTCTCTATAATAAACACTATAAATAATCTCAGAATAAACCGCTCATCTGGCTCTCCTCAGTGAAGCTTCATTTTTTAGGAAAGACAGCACAATATCTGGCATATTCTCTGGCACCCGACCCTCACCTCTTTAAAAAAATAATAAAAAGTGGGAGGAGTAAGGTTGTCGATCAAACAAAACAGAGTCTGAGAACTTAAGCACTCTTGTGCAACGCTCAGGTATCATCTTTCATTTATATGGCTAGTTATAGTTATCAATTGCCTAAAGTTTTGTGAAATCACACCACCAAATTTTTTTTTCATACCATCAGTACCTTTATGGAGTTGGGAGCCTCTTTAGGTAAATCATCTTAGGGGCAAGAGTACAGAAACAATCCATCCCCAAAATGCTTTCTGTTCTAAGCACTTGGCATAAAGCTACTGTGTCCACCGATTTCATACTGTGGCCTCCCAGACATCAAGGAAACACTCTGAATCCTAAGGACTAATTGCACATCCACATACTTCCTCTTCTACAGAGCTTTTTAATTGGGCACTTTAAGTTGCCAAGTGTGTTCGAAAATGGTATTTCAGAAGAGCACAAAAGTGACTGCAGATCTAGAATTGGAATATTTAGCCTCCCTTTGGATGAGGAACCGATGCTCTTATTTTAAGCTATTCATTCTCCAGTAGATGACAACATGAAGCGGGAAACCAAGTACCTGTGTCTACTTAATTCAGCTCGCATTCATAATAATATAAATGTTTCAACGCAAAAAAGATCATATAAAAAGGTTGGAAATCTAAAATTAAAAATCACTATTCAAACTGGGTGTATATATTAGATATATGTACTTTTACTTCCTGTAAGCAATTAGCTTAATAGTAGACAAAAAGGGATAACTATTTAGGGGCTTAATTTGACTAGTTAGACTCAGTAATTCTTGAAGCCTCCCTTCTCCAGCTAAACCCTGTGCTTTGATTCAAAAGAAAGGGGTCGATATCACATACGAGACTCTGCAACATCACACGGCCACATAAAACTGTCATCCTGAAATACTGCGCTGCATGATTTTGTTACTGCTTCTTTTATTCTTGCAGCAATGGACACACAACCTCAGAGGATGAATTCGCCACTTCAAGGCTTATGCCTACCGCTGGACAGAAACAATAAAAACAGTCTGGGGAACAGGAGCCCCCAGGGATGTAGGCGCTGCCATCCAATCTGACAGCAAATCCACCTCTGAAATTAATAATTTTTATACTTCCCACTTCTGAATTGTCTTTTCCACAGATGAGAATATACCTCCATTCCTAGGAAGGAGTCTAACCCTGAAATTAAATCCAATGCTACAAAACCACTGAGTCAAATTCTTTCATCAACTATTCATATACTAAAGCTAAAACCTTAGCTTCAGATTATGAACACAGTTTTCGAAATAACTACCAGGTATTGGAAGGGTTCTTGAACGAAGGACCATAAGGCAGGCCTATAAACACTACAAAAACCCATGTAAAAGTCTGAAGTGTACTTTTCTAAAAGGTTTTAGAATCCATAGAGTAGTCTGTTACTTTAAAAATTCAGCAACTATGAAATTGTTTCTTTAATTATGGGGGGAAATCATAAACAAAGCTATACCAATTGGACAGAATATAGAATAGGAAATAAATATTTTGTTCAATCTAATGTGTTTACCTAGAAGGAATACAATAACAAACTTTTATCATATACACTATAACAGAAAAAAATTTTCTTTAGTAAAAGATAAGTTGGATTCATGCACATAATTGGAAAGCCTTTGTTGTTATCGTTGTTATGTATTAATGGACAAAGATTCTTTATCACATTGAGCAGAATTTAAAAACCTGGTAGAAACAACCCATTCTCAGGCTAATAAAACAAGCCTTTACAGATAATTATGTTTTATTACTCTCCATTTTATGCGGATTGTGTTATACAAAACAAATACCAGATGCCTATTTGTTTTATTCATTTCAGGGGGAAAAAAATGTACAAGTACCTCTGTGAATAGAACTGCTTTTAATTAAACACAGTGCACAACGAGCACATAAAAATTAATACTGTTTGAAGCCAGCAGGTAGAAAGTAAATGTATCAGGCAACAACTGAGGAATACCTCTTTTGTGCTCGAGCTGAGTTGAGAAAGGAAACATTGCTAGGATTATTACTTGGGGCCTAAAGTCAGCAAGAGATATTTGAACAAGGTCATTCACAGACTTGTTTGGGGGAAATTAAGGCCAATGTTCATAAAAATATCAAGCCTGGAGGTGAGGGGGAACAAAATCAACGTATTTTATCGGCATCTGGATTAAACCAGAGCCTGTATTAGCCCTCCTTTATGAAATCAGGTGAGTCCATTCTGACCTATTAGAGCAAAGCTGTTGAGATGGAATGAACCAGGTTCATTTCTACTACATCAGAATACTGCCATCTGATTTCTGGTATGCCAAAGACTTAACCTGCAAACACTTAAAAGAAGGACATGTCATACAGTGGTTACTATCTGATTAATATACCCATGCTATAAAAAAAAAAAAAAAAAAGTGTTGGGGAGAGGCAGAGAAAAGAACAAATTTGGCCATTTTTGTTCAGACCCAAAAGAAATAAATCATATCTGTTCAACTGTCAGTTGAAATCAGAAAGTGAAAATTCAGCACGTAGCATTTTATTCCCACAATGAGAAAAATGTGGTATTTTTCTTTGACTTTTTTTCCCTTTGCTTTTGCTTTGTTTGCTTTTGATCAAATCACAGTAAGACTCACTCACTAGCCCGGTCCTAGACTTTGGTATCGTCTAGCCCATTATGATTTATACTCACTAGTGCCAAGAGAGAAAATAAACAGACATTTTGAAAGCACCATGTGAAGAAATGTGAAGCAGTTTGCAATTGTATCTGGTAACCAACTTTCTACAAAGAATATTGATGAATCTTTTCCAAATCACACTTTCTTAAGGGGTCAAACCCTACCTTCGACTATCGGATTGTCTTTTTGGATAATGGACTTTGGTCTTCAAGTTAAATGGAAAAAATAAACTGTATTTTCTTTTTATGTTAAAAAGCAATTAAAGTCATTTTTTTCACCTTTTAAACAGAAATGGACAACTGAGAAAATAAAGCTTTTAAATTGCTAATTCCCACTCCTGAAAAACTCATTTTGCTTAAAAAAAAAAAAAAAATAGGGTACTCCTCATTCTCAGAACAAGGATCAGGGTGAATATACAGAGACTATGATCAGAATTAAATGCCACATTTTATACTCTGTTATAATCTAACCAAATGCTTATTTCAAGCTTACAGTTATTAAAATGAGAAATGTATATATACACACACATATGTATATATATATACATACACACAATGATTGACATGGAACAATGATTGATATATAATTGACTGAAAAAAATTACAAAATGGGATATATATACAAAATGGTCCTCTTTTAAAGAAAATAATTAATATGTTATGTGCCTAGAAAAAAGAAACATACACTCAACTAGTAAAGGAGGTAAATGGGAGATGTATTATAGGTGACTTTCACTGTCTGTAATATTTGAACTTTGAACAAGGCTCAAGTATTACTTCTATAATCTGCAATCTGGATTTTTAAAAAAAAAAAAAAAAAATTTTTTTTTTCTTTCAGAACATTCACCAGATTGTGGTTTATGCTATAACCCCCGAGTGGTTCTATCTTAAAAGTTAAATGTAAAATTGCGCTTCTGAGATGAGAACCTTTATGAGCTAAACAGCTTGACTTGAATGGCAGTTGGAAGATAAGGGAGAGTCTGGAGACAGGAAGAGTGTGAGTGTGTGTACGTGAGCACACGTGTGTGCCCGTGTGAGCACAAGCCTTCACAGGGGGAAGGGTGCGTTATTGAAAAAGTAGTGAGTAAAAGGAGGGAACAGAGAGTAGGATGGGGTGACTCAGACTGGAGGAAGGGCTTTCAGACAAAGAGGTGCCTCTCATGGTCCCTGTATAACCGCAAGAGAGTATCTAGGAAAAAAGATGTATAAAATCCATCCTCGTCATGCTAGTGGGAGATGCCAGGCGCTGCTCCACAGGGAAGTGTCAACTAAAGGCCTGCATCAAAGAACCAAGCGGATGATCTATGGGAACTGAAATCGGCCTGGGGGAAACCATGTCCCCGGTGGACGAGGCCACAGAACTGTATGCCTGCCCTTCCTGCATCTGTGTATGTTGAGGGATTAGAGTCCTGGGAACCCATGGACTACAGGAGGCTGGCTGAACATGGCACGCTGGTGCCCCACTCATCAGCGGCCAGTGGGGACCAAGGTTCTGGTCCGAACAGCACAGAAGGAGCAGTTGAAGCGCCCAAGGAGTGAACACACATGCCTGGAGAGTTCCACCATGATTCTCTTTAATGACTTCACTCTCAGTCCGCATCCCAAAAAGAAGCCAAGGTCCAAAGCAAGAGAAACTGTACCTGGCCAAGACCTGAGGCCTATCTTAGACAATACACGTGGTTCAAGTTCCATAAAGCAGGCTTCTAGGGATGGTACAGAATTATGACTGGGAACCTACTCATAGCTAAAATGACAATCAAAGGCACAAGTTATCTCAAAGCTGTGAATCGTCATCTGATCTCGGTGAATCTCTAATTTCACTCCTACTGTGCTGCCCCTCAAGGCGGGGAGGTTTTTCTAAACTTCTTTTTTCTTATTTTTCTATTCACCATGCCCTTTAGAATGTTTATTTCAAACAAAGTTTAAAAATTCTAATAACTCAATTCCAAAAGTCTTTCTTTCTGCACTATAGGCCACCATGACCAATGACACTCATTTAACAGGTATTTCTTAAGGATCTACTACATGCTCATCACTGTGCTAATACCTGGGAAACATTAAAAACAAATACATAAGTCTTGAGACAAGACTTACAGATTTACGTCTAAATAAAATGAAAAGTGTGAAACAGCCAAATAACTCTGTGATTAAAAGCTATGTGGAGGCAACTGGTAGAGAGAAAGAACTCATCAGGTTCATCTTTCCACCATGAAAGGAGGTGCTGTATACTTTGATCCCAAGATATTTTTCTTTCTGTCTGGCCCCTTTGATCTATATTTGAAGAAGACCATGCTAAAGAAAACTAAAAAGGAGATGAGAAATTCCAGAATACGCCTCCATCTGTTTTGGTTCTAGAATTTCTAGATTAAAGACAGGACAGGCTAATTAACTACAGTAACATTTAACTAAGCACCTATAAAGCATGACACCACTGCAGTGGGGGAGACGGGTGAGCTCTAGCATGCAGAAAATGAACCTTTACCTCGAAAGGTGTGTAAACCCACAGAGACCAAAACTAAATAATAATAGTACAAGGTAGAATGATCTGAGAGTGAAAACTGCCCTGAGTCTAAATTCCAGAATTTCCCCAGGCCCTGATTGACGAGACATAAGGAGGACCCTCAAAGCCTGCATGCCCAGAACCCTAAAGTTATACAAAGTGAGAGACTAGAGGGAGGAGAAAAACTTCAGAGTCCTTCTACAGGTGTTATAAACAAACCCTTACATCACCTGCACAGTGTGGACAGAGAAATGCTTAATCAAGGCTTTGCTGATGAGGCTGGTGATAAGCAGGGAATACCCTGGGCTGTTCTGCTATCTGAAAAATTACTAGACCATTTTTATACCCCCAAGAAGAACTCAAATGACAGGCTTCAAATGACAGGTCTTACACCATCTCCTGAATAGGAGCAAACTGAGAAAGCCTGAAAGCCACCATACCTGGGAATTTCAAAAGAGAATATTTTAGGCTTTCCAAAACATGTCCAAAATATCCAATTAATTTACCTCATCTAATTAAATGAGTTAATTGGAAATACAGTATGGTATTTTTATCTCACTGCTATGTGAATCTACAAGTAAGTCAGCTTACTGAGAAAAAGAAGGGCTATTTTTATTTTGTGGAGAAGAGATAAGAGGACTTTGAGACAAGGAGAGGGGGACCAAAAAGAAAAAAAAAAGTAGTATTTGATTCTTGGTAGGAAATAATATCCAACGCTGACCCAATAACGTTCCCAGAAAAAAAAAAAATTGGAATTTGAATATTTACTCCACATGCAAATACAGGCCTATAGTCACTACTGTATGTAAAATATACACCTTCTTCTTGTCTGGAGCCAAGTAATATCAAATTTGGGATGAGACCAGGAAAGTCTGTTTTCTCATATTTAATAAACTATTCACTAGAGTCCCTTTTTCAAAAGCTGCTGTTAGAGAACAGTCTATATGTTTCTGTGATTTACGACAAGGACATAATCCCGTTCTAATAGGCTTTTTTTTTTTTTTTTTTTTTAGATATGGTGGCGTTTCAAGGAACAGGGTTTGACCTGTGGCACATCCCAATCACACCGCAAGCCCTGACAGTGTGGAATCTAGTAGAAATCAGATCGCGTCTGGATTTGGTGGCAGAAAAGGTATTATAAGAAAGCTCTTACAATGTGTTTGTTCATAACCGCACCTGGAACTCCTGAGAGAAAGAATGAAAACCTAAGTCATAACGCATCCTAATCTTCCCAGATCTTCAAACCACAGGCTAAAATTTCCTCCCCGACATTCGTGCTGACTGCTGCTCTAAGTTCATCATCAAGGACCGTCACACACACTGCTTTGATTTAACATGCAGAAACGGTACAGAGGTCCGGGTCCCGCTGCCGTTGACAATGCCATCCTAAAGGAAAACTTGTCGGTCGTTAATAGCCATGGAAATTGTTGCAAGCAGAAAGTTATTCACTGTTATCGCTTCCTGATTTGCTAAGTGCCCCATCATAATGGGATCAGGTAGTTTAGCTACTTGAATTGCTAGAGAAGAAAAAATAGTTTTATCTTCCTATCTTGCACAGGTTTATCTCAGAAAGTCATTTCAGGTGATCCCACTGGCACATCTGCCACCTTTTTAATGCATTTTCAAGAGGCAGGAACAAAAAGATCCATGTGATTGCTCAGCTTCACAGAACTGGTAGGAATATAATACTTTTGTAAAAGGAGAAAGAATCTTGTTTAAAGACATAAAGTCATATTAGTGACATGCACCCTTAGTTGAACAATTTATGGGTAATGAAAATCTGCATTGTGGCAACAGTTACAACAGGTGGTTGGAATTCTGGGCACATGCCAAACCACCCTGAGCTTCTATACCACTGGCAAGCCACTGTATCATATTGCACATGACAATTATAATGAGCTGTAAACAGAGAGGTCAAGTGAAAGAAATGAAATTAAAATGATGATAAACACACACAAGGGTTAAGTCTGAAATTATAGGAGTCTGAGAGTCTAACATGATATAATAGAACAGAAAGAATAATGACAGCAACAATGGTTATTTATCGAATACCTACTATGTACCAAGTACTGTTCTAAGAATATTACATGTACTATTACTCATTTAATCCTCACAGTAACAACCCTCTGCAGTAGGAATTATTATTCTCCCCAGTTTGTAAGTGAAGAAAAGAAAGCAGAGAAGTAAGTTGCCCAGCTAGTGGCAGAGCCACCATTGGAAACCAAGCCACTAGTCTCCAGAGCCCAAGTGCATAACCTCCAGCAATACATGGCTGGAAATCAAGAGATGTATGTCCTCACCCCGATGCTACTCACACAGGCTCCATGACCTTGGGCAGCTTGCCTAACCTCCCTGGGTCACTATTTCCTTACCTATATAACAAGAGTTACACTAGATCTTTAAGGTCACTTCCATGTTCTTATTACTCTTCTGTCCAGACAAAACTACCTGACACCATGACAGCATGACTGCACACCATGCTCCTATCCCCGGACAAACATGCGACAGACACACAGACATACACTGTACCTACGTACCTGCTAGCCAGCAATGAGCTCATAGGTCTCTACACAGGAAAACTAGATGAGGAAAACAGAGGCCTAAAGAGTCTTAGCCACCAACACACCCTAGAATGTCTACTCCACCTAGTGACTTTGTAGCCACTGTAACATCATAGCGCAAAGCATGATGCACATGTTTGTGGTGAGGTTGGTGTAAGTTGTATACAAGAAGAATACATACAATTATGTGCAGTACGAAATAGTTGATGATGACAATAAATGACTATGTTACTGGTTTATGTATTTACTAAACTATACTTTTTATCGTTAGAGTGTACTCTTTCAACTTACAAAAAAAAGTTTGCTGTAAAACCATATCATGTTAGGCCAGCAGCAGCCTCATAGATCTCATTTACCATGTCTCTTGACTGCATCATTTTCTCCCGTGTTTGATTTAACCTCATGTTGTTTTGTACAGTAACATGCTGTACAGCCTTGTAGCCGGGGAGCTATACGCTATCCCACATGGCCTAGGTGTGGAGTAGGCTACCCAACCTAGGGTCGTGTATGTGTACTCTATGAAGTTTACACAATGATGAACTCACCTAAGATGCATTTCTCACAGTGGATTCCAGTCATTAAGAGATGTGTGACGGACTGTATCGATGACAATACTGTACTGCATATTTGAAAGTTGCTAAGAGAGCAGAACTTAAAATTTGTAACTATGAGGTGATGGATGTTAACTAAACTTATTGAGGTAAAAGCATTTTGCAATATATACATATACCGAATCATTATGTTGTATACCTAAAAGTAATATATGTTAACTACATCAATAAAAAAAACGGTTTTACCTTGGTATTTAACTTCTTTGCTCTCTTTTATCCTACTTAGGTTACTCAGACATGGCCAAGTCTAAAATAAGTGCAAGAAAATAGTACTCTGTCTTTTACCTGTACTAAACATTCTGGTACTTAAATTCTATCTTAACATAAAATACTGTTCAATTTTTTAAAAACATGTAATATAACTCTACAATATAAATACAGAAAATATTATATATTTCCACTCTTTGAATCAATAAAAGACTGACTGCCCTACATTTACAGGTCTTCAGCATTACCCTTGCATACTTAAAAATTCAGTTATCATAAAAGGTATTGCTTAAAAGTGGCTTTTTTAACACAGTGTGAATTTTAAAGAAGCATGCAGCATATAAGAAATGGTGTTTTTAAGAAAAATTTATTCTCTGCCTCTCAGTAAAGCAAAAGCATTTCAGTATTAGATCCCCACTGATTAGATTTTCGGATTGGTTCAGATACACAGACCTAGAAATCATTTGGGAAAATGACCTTACCAAGCTTTGTAAAAACATAAAACATAATTCATACTTAATCAAGTGTCACATGACTACCACCAAATCTGAATCAATTTTTAAGACCTAGTAAGAAGCCAAGTAATTGTGATACAGTATATCCTCCATTTTATCTATATACTTTGAGCATTTTATTCAATATCCTGTGCAATTCCACAAGCTAACACAAACAAGCCAGGAGATTTTAAACGCAGGAAATGGAGGCCAGTGGGAGAAACAATGGTACACCTTCCTCTGCTTTTTCTTTCCCTTTGCTTTTTAATTAAATGGTAAATCTCAATATGAATTCATTAGAAGCCTGATAGCTCAATTAAGCACTATGTCACTATATACTCTAGGGCAATGCTTCAATATCAGTTAACAGAGTTTGGATGTAACTTGAGCAAAAAATGGAAGCCAAAAGTTATATTCAACCAACCATTTGGGAGAAAAATTACAATTAAGGAAGGACAAAAAGTCCCAATACCTACAGATTGTTAAAATTAAATGATAAGAAGACCATAATGGTTTCCCCTGTAGCAATAAATTCTTTAAATTCATATTATGCAGTAAACCCCCTCAGATCATTTTAATTCGGTTTCACTGATACTCCTATCCAACAGAACAGGAAGGAAGGAAGGAAGGGAAGGAAGGAATGAATTACCTTGGGGGGCAAAAAGTTTATTTGAGGAAACATCCTATTTGAAGACAAAAAGAAACTCTTAGTGAATCAGCAAATGATACACCAGAACGTGGAGGACTCAGGGAAGGTCTGTGCCATAAACCAGAGTGACATCTCCAGAATCCAACCATTTATCCAACCAAAACTGGGTGCCGAGGCACGGTGCTAGGCTGTGAAGACACATCAGTGAGTGAGCTCAGTGTTACTCTCCCAGTGAGGACATCTTTCCCCTCCATATTTAAAACTGCAAAACCCTCACCTCCACTCTCCAAATCACCTGGTAAGCTTCTCAAAAACCTGAAACTTCGTCCCTAGAGTCTGACTGGCCAAGAGTAGGGCCCAGGCCCCATTTTCAGAAGCTCCCCAGGTTGATATTCACCACTTTAACTCCTTTCTGTTACAGCTTTTCTTCTCAGCATCTAGCACCTTGTAAAACGAGCCATAATTGGCATGGTATCAGTCTCCAGCCACTAGACAGTGAGCATCTTTAAAGAAGGGATGTGGGACTCTTTTGCTCACTGTTCAATCCCCAGTGCCTACACATAGTAGGTGTCCAGTAAGTACTTGTTGAGTAAATTAATAAAAAATCAACATGAATCCTCTCATCAGGGTCTGTACAATCTACTGGAGAGAGAGAGAGAGAGGAAAAAAAACAAAACAAAAAACAGTTAAAGGAATATACAACCACAGCTGTGGCAAGTACTAACTGTTCTGTATAAGAGCGCATACCAGGAGAATTTGACCATGCCTGAGGCCATCAAGGAAGTGACAGTGGAAGAAGAAACGCGGAGCTGGGGGGCAGCTTTCTAAGAAAGAGAGAAGAAGGGTTGCGAGAGAAGGAGGAGGGAGAATGTGGCTCTGTCACGGGGCTGGGCATAGAGAGGCAGGCAGAGCTGGAGGACTCCACCTCCACAGCATGGGAACGGACTACGAGAAGCCTCCAAGCCGAATTCAAGTACAAAGGTGGCATGGTCATATTTTTCATCGGCGGTGCTGGGGATGATTTCCACCAATCTGTCAGGGTGCTGGAATGTATTCAGAAAGTGTGCAATCCATCCTATGCCTCCACCCATCAGCTCCCGTCCTGGGTACTCCTGGGAATATAGAAAAAAGCAGACTAATGACAGGCGCCCCAACAGGCAAGCCCTAAGCAACAGATCAGATGTCCCTTCACCCCTTCATGGTCCTCCAATCCCCAAACGCCATATGCCATGACATCTTGGGCGGGCGGGCCAGCTTGATCCAGGGCCATTTTCTTTACTCAAGCAAACGGCCCAAGACATTCTGGGCCCCAATCAAAACTAGCTAGCACCACAGGCCCACACCACAATACCAGGAAACTTTTTATTTCTTATAGTGCTGATATGTGTCATAAACTCCCAGAAATCCAAATTGGCGACAAATACCAGGAGTCCAGTGGTAACTCAAAGGAGACTCCCATGCATCTGGAGTTCTTTGGGAACTTGCTAAGCATGGTAGACAAGTTTTCAAATGGAGAACTTATTCTTAGGAGCACCAGGATATTTTTCTTTTAACCGTACAGGTAAAAAGAGTTATAAAATGCATCCCTTGTTGCTCTACTTTCTTAAACAAAGGACGGTGTACACAAGTGATGGCTCAGGGCCAACACTGTACTGTGGTGTGCTTCATCAAATATTTACAGAAGCTCAGGTTGGTGACAGGCACGGTGCTAGGTGGTGGGATTTACAGGCACACTCCTGAAGAGTCTGTAGGACACACTCTCGGGCACTGGGCCAGCTGTTCTTAAATTGCAGTGCTTCTTTACTTCTTCTGGCTGTTACATTTATAATTTCCTGGCCTGCTTCTTTACATTCGGGTTGCCAGCTGTCCCTTCTTCCCAGATCTGTCTACAAGAATCCCTCTCTCTAAATTTACTGCTTCTCATCTACTGTGGACTGTGAAACCAGATTACCAAACTGGTTAGAAACGTCTCTCCAAAGTAAGATTAAATAAATTCTAGGTGAGAAACCCAAGTGATACTCTATAAATCAATCATGCTATTGTTTGTGAGTGTATGGCCTTTATGATATTAGTTCCAGCTGTGCAGAAGCCATGGTTAAAAACGCAGGTTCAGAAGTCAGATGGCCTTGGTTCACATCCTAGGTGTGTGCTTTTAGGCAAGTCACTTTTAAAGATTCTCTGCCTCCGTTTTGCATCTAAAATGAGTTTCTTCCTGCTAGGGTGGACATAAAGATTAAAGAAGATACTGCCCATTACCCAACACACAGGACACTCTCAAGAAATATTAGTTGCTATTGCTATTATCATCATCATCAACTGGGCTCAAAGATGTCAGTGCCAACAGGATATGGCTTGCACAGTGTGTGCCACAACCAACTTCCCCTAACCACAGTCCCCTGTTCCAGGAAGCGACTTTAGGCTGTTCTTTGAGAAAGGATGGCCACCAATTAAATCAAGAATGGCAATGTGACAGAGCAGCCTTTTAACGGATGAGGTGACATACACCCAAGACATGGCCTCATATGAATAGCTCTCGCAGAAGGAGTAGTGGTCACCGGCAAAGCAATCGGGCTGGTTTCCTCCAGGGCCTGGATGAGAAGCTTCAGGAAAGACTTGCCAGGAGTTGGAAGACACACACAGGAACAGGGGTGCTGGCCAAGAGAGATATGAAGGCCCAGCGTGGACAGAAAGGAGCCGATCCCAGGTACTGTGCCGGGTCCTGAGAACTAACTGGAGCAGTTCCAGTTCAGTTTTTGCCCCATGTCCCCTTAAAATAAATCCTATCACCTAAGGTGGCCTGACTGATTTCTGCACTTTGCAACCTAAGAGCTTGAAAGGCTATCGAGCAGCTGAGCTGCACTCAGATGAGGTGTCCCCTAAATGTCACCCTCAACTGGTGAAGGGGAAACCTGCATTTTTAGAGCAGTCGACCAGGGAACTCAGGATAAATGGATTCAAGTGAGTGCCTGACTGCCCCAGAGACCACTCTCTACCTGCTCCACCCTGCGCCACGCCACTAGCAAGCTCCAGCTTGAAGGCCCCACGAAGGTCTTTCCACAGCTCACGTGAACAACGGCTGGCTACGTCCCTGGTGCAGAGTCACAGGCTCTCTCCTAAAGGACTCCCCAAAAGACGAGAAGGGGACAAATCCCTACAAATCTCATTGCTGTTCAAAGCAGTTACCATGCAAAGAAAGCCCTGAATATAACTAACTAGGCATAAACTGTTGGTTCACTTCTGTTTTCTGTCTCAGTTTTTAAATCACTTGTAATTGTCTCATTTGCACTTGGAATCGCAGACCTTCCTCACCTGGATGCCCAGAGGTTAAAGCCATGCCCCAATTCACCTCCAATGGACCGTGGAGTCAACAACCAAAGAGAAAATAGAAACGGGGCCTTGATTAACCAACAGTTAGCTAAAAGAATGACATCAACCCAGGGTAGGCCTGCAGATTCTGAAATCCCAGGAAAGGCTGTATACTGCAGGGAGAAGGAAGGTCGAGGACGCCTGCATGGTAAGAAAGGCAGGGAGGTTTTTGGCTCCAGCAAAAACAAAACTTCAAAGGGAACAGAAGTTGTGGGAACTTCAAAGACCCCCTGCAGGACCAATTAACACCTACAAATGTTTATCTAAGCAGTCATTTAATGATGGCTACTCAACTAAAATAGCTATTCTTCCAAAAAGACTGAGTGGGGGGGTAAGGGAGAGGAAGTTCTGTGTCGTCTTCTGAAAGTGACCCTAGTCAAGAAGAAAATGAATATTCCATGCACTGAAACTCATCAGACTTATTTATAACAATAGAAATAAAAAAAGAATGGGGAACAAGTTAAATCTCTGAGAAAATGTAAATGCTTAAATTATTGTACAGCTATGGGTTAGAAAAAATATGCAGCCATTAAAAATCCTATTTGAATATTATAATATGATCTTTCTATTTAGTAGATGAGGAAAATGCTCTTGGATAATATTAAGGGAAAAGTGACATGCAAAAACACACTGAAAGTCTGACTTCAAGTTTATAAACTGACAATGACGGTGAGAATGTTTTGTTCACCGCAGGGGTCCCCAGTTCTAACGCCTATGTGTCTAGCACAAACAAGGCACTTAAGGGAAATGTGTTGAATTCATTATTTACTTCCTATTAATGAAGTAATAATTAACACATCTATACGAGGTACTTAGATATGAGATAAAAGGATCTAATAGAACTATATATATATGTTTGTGTGTTATAACAGGCTGACTACACTGTTTAAAATTAGTGGGGAGCTCTTATCATGGGGATTAGATGAGAAATTCATTTTCATACTCATATCTTCTACATTTTGCCAGTTTTCCACAAAGACAGACTGTGTGTAACGCTTATAATTGTTTAAGCGCTGGTTTTCATTACGGAGCCGAGGACCTGAGAACAGTGAGGTGGAGTGTTCCAGAAACCTGGCCTGTTCTACCAGAAAAGAAGTCTCCCAGTGGTTCTTCTGTTTCTGCTGGATCACTGTCCACACGGAACAGTCACTGCCACCCCAACTACAGAGGGCACGCCGCATGGCGCTGTCAGCGAGGGCAAGGTTCGCCCGTCGTCGTTCACATCCTTGCCTCTCCTAGGGGAGCTCTAGGAGGGAATGAAAAGCAGAGTTTACCTAGACGAGGTCAGGAAACTCTTTGAGTAGAAGAGTTCAAGGAGTTCAACGCTTTAACGTCGGAATTCGGCGCATCCTTATCATGTCTCTGAGCCCTTTTTTTCCCCCTTGGGAAACATGTTTAGAAGAGAAAGGAACAGAAGATCTGACATACAAACACCAGAATCGCACTGAACTCACTAATAACTAGCAGGTACACAGGTAGAAATCTTGTCTGATTCTGTAGGGTGGTAACATTTTGTAGAGGAAAGAGAATTCTCTTCGGAATTCAGGACCCTGGTTAGAACTCTGTTTACTCACTAGATGTGACTTCGGGCTCCTTCCTTCAGATTCGGGGCCTGCATTCTAATCTGTAAAATGGGGATTTAACCCACGTCATACTGCTGTTGAAAGGTTTAAATGAGCTAATAAAGGTAAATTCAAAATAACAGGGACTCAAGAAATCTTCCAGTTTTGAAGGAGTCCCTGTTTATTATAGGAACTTGGTCAGAGGTAGAAGAGCTTCCGAATAAAAACACTTTGTCATTAAGCCCACGGAAACACAAGCTCCGGCGTTCACATCTGCACATCGAACATGTTCAGAAGACAGCAGAACCCAATGAGCACTTAGCCTGACCTGGTTTGTTCTGAAGAGGCTGTGCTGAGAAGTGAACGCCATGAGGCTGGAGCAGGCTTCAGTGAAAACGGGAGAACTGGGAGCCAGAAAACTTGGGATGTAGCCTCAGTTCAGCCATGTACAAGCTGGGCAGCCTTAGACAAAGCACCTCACCACAGTTGGTCTCAGTTTATGCACCTGTAAAATGGCCTGACGAGACACCTTGCAAGATGGCTGTGAGCCAAGCAGCCAAGCCCTATTCAATACAACCTCTGGTGTGACATTAGGGTACTCGAGGTCATTGTTGACAGGTGTTTCTAGCACTGCATTCTGGGGAAGCACATCTGCAGGCCTTCTGACAAAGAGAACGATCACCATCCGAGGGTGTGACAGCTCCCCCTTTTCCAAGTCTGTCTCATCCAAAACTGCCGTCACAGTCAGGGGGACCAAAGGTGGCCTCCAGAGGCAGTGCCTGCCCAAGCTTTAGCAGCAAGCCATTCTAGTATGACAAAATCCTGCAGGCCCCTAGCTTGTTACAGATTCCATTCTAAACTTTCATTAATTCAAATGCACTCAATCAAAATGCAAACGTCCCTAGAAGTAGCACACAACCCCCAAACTGTATTTGCAGATTCCTTGTAAATAAAGCTCTCAGGTGCTCTCAAGACAGCAAGTTCAAAGGAAGTGAGAAAGGAGAAAACAGAACTAGAACCTCAGTGAAAGAAGACATGCTTGCCAACTTCATAATTTTGCATAGGGGTGGCCCTACCTATATTTTTAAACTGTGTTTACATGGTTTATTTTAGAAATGCTTTTGTGCTGTCACATACCTTTTGAGGAAAAGGTGCTAACATATTACATTTAAAACCTGAGAAGCACACTTTCTACCTTTCATTTTGGGAGAGGTAAACAGTCATCTAAGGTTCACTGCTAGACTATGTACTTGCTCAAAGTGTCTGCTAATATTGTTTGGGATAGTGGAGAATAAGCAAATATTTACGTCTTGTGCACATTTTCTTTGGGTGATAAATGCACCTGAATTCAACTTACCATCCAGTTAATTCACAGCCTATTCCCCAAACTCCTGGGGACGGTCCGAAAAACTACTTACCAGTTCCAGGGACGTAGACACCTTAATTGGCAATGAAAAGCAAAATATAAGCTTTAGAACAAGAGTTTGTAAATCTCAGGATGCACTTAGTAGGAGCTGTGTCAAACCCTAAAACTTTATGACAAATTGTGCATGTATGTGGTTTTTTTGTTTTCTTTTGTTTTTACAAACTTTGTCCATAGTCTTCATCAGCTTCCCAAAGGATTCCAAGAGAAGTCCCATAAGAAACAGCATCAATAAGGGTTCAGCCACTAAAATGTTTTCAAGAGTGTCTCTGTAATTGACAGCCGAAGACTGCAGGTCAAGGGGAAAAATTCAGAAGGCTCCCGGGCTCCAGCTACCCCTGCCGCTAACCAACTTTCTGACCTTAAGTAAATCCCTCTTTTGAAACATTCCATCTCTCAGTTTCCAAATCTGTAAGATGAGGATGTTAGAGTTGAATGATTACTTAGTTTCGAGACACGAGGATTATGAGGTACAGGGTTCAACAAACACAGGGAAAGATGTCAAAAAGGCCTGTATAGAATCCTGCCTGTTCCCAGGAGAGCTGCTTAAAATATTCACCACTGCTTTTCTCAAAGGGGTCAAAGATAGAAGCCACCTCTCATTTCCTTCTTCTATTTCAGAAAGCCGAATTTGAAGTTTCACAATCATGTCCTTTGAAGGGATTTGAACTATGAAATTCATGCAAAAATACAGTGATTCTTTAAAGATGCATAAGAAGCTCTAAGATTGTAAAATAGAATTTCTCTGAAGCCTCATTACAAATCATCTAATCATCTGCAGACTTATTTCAGCTGGTGTCATCTACATTTGTTAATATATGTAACTGATGAAAATTAATTGTGTCATAAAAATGGATGTTTTAATATAATCCTGGATTTCTGGATCAAAAATACTGCTATTACAAGAGAAAAGTATTTTTCTTCATTCTATGTCGCTCTCTATACTTTTAATAATAAATGTCCGATTTTCACAAAAGTGCAGGTGAGATCAAAGTCCACAACCATTTAGCACTAAATCTTTATTATCACATAAGGCTAAATTTCACTAAAAGTAACTTTTTTTAGTTGATACATTTTGATATATTCTATAGTATCCTAAATCAGCTATGATACCATAAACTTTCAATCTAATTGTCAGACTCCATAAGTCCAAAGCAAAGTGATATGTGGTTGCTTGTGGCAGCAAATTAAATTGAAGCCTTTTCATAGACACTTGTTAATAAAAAAAAGAAGTAGATGAAAACTGATGTTTTTACACGCCACGACCAAATGAATGCTTAGAGCACCCCTGAAGGAGTCTAAAACCCATTCCACAAAAGGATAAACTAATGTTCAAGGTAATGCATCAAAAGTCACATGATGAATCAGTATGAGAGTCAACTTTGGATGACTTCTATACCTCACTTGAATATCGCGTCCTTCTCTAAAGCTCTGGAGAAAATCAGCACTGGATGTGGGGAGTTCTGCATCTCACACGTGCAAGGCTGACTTATAGGAAACATCAGTATAAGTAGCACAGTAGCGGCTCACTCCAGAACAGGCGTTGCTTCCTATTCGTGAGCATTCTCACCACATTTCAGGGCTCATTCTTCACCTTCACGTGTCCAAAAGTCAACAGTAAAAGGCTAGCATGGTTGCAAGCATCATGTCTCAAAGATGAAGAGTTCTGATAACCCAATGAGAGGAATGAGTTAAAACCGCACATAGATCGGGCTAATGAATATAAACATTCTGCGGCACCATCCTGTCCCATTAAACAAGGTTAGAACTGCAAAGTGTATAAAAGGCGAACAGGAAGAAAATCCAGAAGTGACCCTGCTCAGGAGAAAGAGCAAACTTGCTTTCCTAACTAAATGCCGCTTACTTTTCTGATGAGACCCAATCTTGAGGTCTTGACCCCTTGTGGGTCTTTAAACACAAACCAAAACAAGGGTGTGGGTGTCAGATGTCTTGGCCCAATCACAAAGAGGTCAAAAATAAAATTTAATTAGCAAAAATTAAAGTTTCTAGGAAACCAGCCCCTCCTTCCTTCATTGCCAATTTCCAGAAGAAGCTTCAGCAGAGACGGCAGGGTCTTAATACTGACTTTGGGCACGAGAGGGTAAAAAAGGCAGGATTGTTCTATTGGACTGAGGGTGCTTCCCAAATGTATATTTCAAATTTTCTAAGGTGAGATCTCAGCTCCAGCCCCTTTAGAAGAACGAAGACCACCATGATCTTTCCACAAAATTCGATGAGACTCGCTTTTAGAAGACACTGAAAGGTTAAATTTCATCTCGAGTTACTCCACCATAAGCCAGACAAAGAAATTCCTGAAAGGCTATAAGCATTTTTTTTTTCTTACTGGCACCCACAGGAATAGGTCAATGTAAATGTTGTATAAACAAAGCAGTTCATTACTAACCAGTTTGTTTCTTTTGTGACAAAATTTTAATCCACTACAGCTGCACCCAACATTCACACATAACTGCCCCTGAAGAAAAGTCACATATAGAGTCATAATTGACCTTAGCCTTGAACTTTTCTTATGCCTGAAAAGCAAGGTGTTGGGGGTCGAGGAATCTGAGTGTTGGTTACTTTCTCCTTCACTGTCTACGATCAAGTACAAGAGGACCTGAATTTCCCTTCGAATCACTCCTACAAGAGGCCCAAGTGTCTGAGGAAATCCACAGACAACAATCAAACCTTTCATTTTAGGGCCTCTTTCCCACCATACCCCTTCCTGTTTCAACCAGGTTTGCGAAGCGTTTCCCCTATTCTACATTTCATGAATCAACAGCAAAATCTGCCACCCTCTGCCAGTTCCTCTTGTACTCAGCTGAGAGGTTCCCCTTCCTTCCGTGGGTAGCACAAGGCTGCTCTGGTTTTTAACTGGTGTAACATGGAAATGCACTGCAGGAACTCACTAACTCTTTCACAGCCAGATGTGAGTCTGGTGCGCCGACCCCATCTACAAGGAAATCGACCCACAAAGCTCAAGTTAAAGCAGACTTGTGGAGGCTAGTTTTGACCCCAAATCCAGGGTGTCAGTTACTGCTACTAGGAAGGAAAAGGAAGAGTGAGAAGGCCTACAAAGTAAGCAACTCAGTTACTTAGCAACTGGACAAAACTTGCCTCACTACAGAGGGTAAGGAGGTTTCACAGGCCCATTCACAGTAACAGTCTCCATTTACATGCAAATAGACAGACAAAAGGGAGAGGGAAATCTAAATTAGCAACTGGAGTTTACAGCAGTGGGGCAGAGGCCCAGGTTTTAAAGACAGGCTACTCCTAGCAAGGAGACAGGATATATGCAAACAAACGAACAGACATGAATGAATGAATGAATGAATGAATGAATGAATGAAGAAAGAAAGAGAGAGAGAGAGAAAGAGAGAGAGAGAGAGAGAGAAAGAAAGAAAGAAAGAAAGGAAGGAAGGAAGGAAGGAAGTAAGGAAGGAAAAAAGAAAGAGAGAGAGAAAGAGAGAAAGAAAGAAAAAGAAAGAAAGAAAGAAAGACAAGAAAGAAAGAAAGACAGATCACAGGCCCCAAGCAACTTACACTCTCTCTTCACAAAAGCCAAGCCAAGGGGGGTAGGGAAAATGCAGGCACTAAAAGTTTACAGCTAAAATCAAAACACTTCCACTGCTTATAGAAATTTAAGGCTCATGGAAAGATGACAATTGGAGGCTGGGAAAATCCCAGGGAAAGCAGTTCCCCCTGCTTGTGAGAAAAGCAAATAAAACATCAATCTTGGAGAAAGGTCCCCACGCTCTGGGGGGATTCAGAGCCTCTCCGGGGCCCTAGACGCCCCCTCACAAATACCCTCCCAGCACCCACCGGCGAAACAGTTTCCAGACTTGGATCAAACCCACACCTTTCACTGGAGATACATGGCCTGAACGTTTTTCAAGCAAGAGGGAGACAATGTCGCCTACTTGGCCCAGGAAAGTGCTCCAGGCTTTTCTGTTTGTCCCCAAGAGCTCAAACTCTGTGTCTCCAGCTCCTAGCCACACACCTGAACCAGGCTGCTCAGTGCCAGGCTCAGAACAGGAAGAAAGGGGCCAGAGGGCTCCTACGCCCCACCCCCATCCCCCAACCTCACACCTGCACAAGGTGGGCAGGGCCCAGGGCTGACCGGCAGAGCCCCCTCAGCAGAGCCACTTACTTCTCATACTCGGTGTTGTCTCTGTCACAGCGAGAATCCTTGTGCTTTTGCCAGTCTTTGCCATGCTTGCAGGTGGTGAGGAGCACGACGTCCTCCCCGTTATGGACGTGATATAAGGCATTCCTGGTGTCTGACCCTATCCCTGTCAGGTACCTCTTCCCCTTGAAAACCAGCATGTACTTCCTGAGAGGAGGGATGGTGTTAAACTTCAAAAACCCCCTCTCCCCTCCTGTCCTGGGATGATCCTTAGAAAAGAGGGGAATAGAAACATCAAAGTTGGGTCGGAAGTTTTCAGTACTGATGCTGGCTTTGGCCAGCATCGCCTGGCCGATGTCAAACCCCACGTCCTCGGTGTAGTCAGGCCAGGTGCCAGAATATAAATTAAAAATTAAATGATTCCTACCATTGTTCCACAAGTGGAGACTCTGCACTTTGGATCTCAAATTGTGCACATACTGAGGTGACAACTGGTCTCTGTCTAAAGTATCCAGACTCAGGACAAAGAGGCACGCCTGGCTGGGGTCCGAGGTGTAGAACCTGGAGCCCTCGATAGCCGCTAGAATGTTTTGGTAACTTTCGGCGATTTTCTCCCCTTTCTGCTGCGGGTATACGTAGACTTTGAAGCCGTTTTTCTTGCAAAGGGTGAAATCGAAGCAGGACTCCATGCGGCACTTCTTGCCTTTGTAGATGCTCGAGTTGGCATCTCGCTTCTGCCGGGGGGAAACGTGCGCGTTGGAGTCCTCGTTTTCCACTGGATCCCAAGGAACGAAGGGGCGCAGAGCGTCCGGGAAGCGGGGCCAGAAATGATCCGGACTCGGGTGGTGCAAGCCATTCCGACCGCTGTGCTCGTCTCTCCGGCTGTGGCTCCTCGATGCCCTAAAGTGCAAGCCTCCGAAATAAAACAAAAGGGCGAGACAAGAGCCAGCTGAGAGCAGAATGAAATAGCGTTTTTTGGCCTGCATGTGTCCTGCCTGGGTCAAGAGGATTGTAAATAAACACAAGAATCACCCAAGTTTCCCAATCAACACTTTCAGCTCCAGTCCGCCATCTTCCCGCCTGTAAAGACTTCAAACTCTCCGCTCCCACCTTCTCTGGATGCCTTTCCCCAAGCCGTGGACTGATCCAGCGCATGTGGGCGATTTCTTTAACTTTCTCCCCTTCGGTCTTTCATCTTTGGGTTGCACAATGGACGGGAGAGAGCGGGGCTGAATATTTCGCACCCAGGGCGGGCGAGCAGCGGACTGTAATTTTCTTGCATGCAACAAGACGGAGGAAAAGAGAGAGAGAGGGGGAAAAAAAAAAAAAAAGCTCCCGATGCCCAATCAATGGCAAGACGAAGTGATTTCCTTGCCTCTCGGATTCCTCCCGGCAGCGTGGAGAACGAGCCCCGGGAAAGCAACTTCAACTCATGCACACTCCCGTGCACAGCACTCCGGTTCCAACAAGTCAGCCGATGCCCGGGTGCAGCCGGCTAGTGCATCTTGCAGCTGGGGCGCCGTAACCTCACAAATCCCTGCATCTCTCTTTATTCCCTTCTGCAGCGGCTCCAAGACTCCGGCGGTGCTGACTCCT
>NW_011888835.1:6831872-6845234 GCF_000151845.1 Pteropus vampyrus
GGACCGGGAGCCAGCGCCGCCCAGAGGAGGCGCCTGAGGCACCGGGGACCCGCCGGCGCTCCCCCGACCCCGCCGCTCGGCCGCCCCGGGCGCCCTGGAGA
Source organism: Pteropus vampyrus (assembly GCF_000151845.1). Lineage (NCBI taxonomy): Eukaryota > Metazoa > Chordata > Mammalia > Chiroptera > Pteropodidae > Pteropus > Pteropus vampyrus. The sequence goes on from NW_011888835.1 coordinate 6,831,974, forward strand.
ATCCCGTCTCCTCGGCTCCCTGCCGGCAGCGCCTCCGTGAGCCGGCGGCAGGGACTGTGCCGGTTCCTGGAGAGGATGCAGTGAAAATGGAGCAGTGGGGCGAGCCCGAGGGGTGGGGGAGGAAAGGCTTCATAGAAAGCGACTGCCGACCAGAAAGATGCCTCTCCCCGCCCACCTTCCACCCTCCGAGGCCCAATGTTTTTATTTCCTCCCAAGCATTTAAACAGGTCCCTCATTTCCTACATAGCCCATCCTCTCTTTTTTCTTCCCCCAAGGAGACACCCCCATTCCCAAGAATAAAGAAGAAATATTACAAGCAAGAAGATTGATTTCATTGTTACAATTCTTCGTGTCTGTGAACTGAGAGAAGACATCTATTCTAAATCCTCATTCTCTACCTGTGCATCCTTCCCTTCTATAGAAAGCTTCTAAGAGATCAAATCTCTCTCTCTCTCTCTCTCTCTCTCTCTCTCTCATACACAACACACACACACACACACACACACACACACACACACACAAAGGTGTTTTTTTTTTTTTTTCTATTGCCGAGGAGAAACTGATACATTTACGTTTGTCCTCATCCCTAAAGTGATACTACTCTTTTTGTGGTGGTGCTGGTGGTGGTTTTTAAGATATCTCTTAGGGATGAATGGCTAGTAGATCTTCCAACTGTCCCAGCTGTAGAAAGGAAACTTGAAGCAGGAAATGACTTTATTTAAAATTAGTGCAAGAAGGTTGGTCCTCTTTTCAATGACCCTTTCACACCCCAGCCCCAAGCTCCTGTTATCCCCAGGGAACTTCATTGGACAACTCAGGTAAAGACCTGCAGTCCTTCCAAAGGTCCTCCAGGACCACAAAGATATGCTAGGCTCCCAAACAGTGTTTCTGTTCAAAGCCAAGTTCTCCTGGCCCAGGAGCCTGAGTTCTGCTTTACAAGAGGACACCTCCCACCGCCTTTCCTAAATGAAGTCGCAGGGCCTGGCCAAGCTGGACAAACAGTTGCCAAGGGCAGCAAGTTGTTTAGTGATTGTTTATTATGGGAGTGACTGAGAACTGGGGACAGACACTTCCCAGCTTCCCTCAGGCTGCAAAAGAACTCCAGTGGGTGTGGAGGCAGGGCCCAGTTATAACAAGGCAGGGTGAAATGATCAAGTGGAACATTTTAGACATTTGTTATTTCAGATGTGTTTTCATAAAGTGGGGAAGGGGCATGGGTGGAACATTACTGTACATTCTTGAATCCTCTCCCTATTTCTGACCAGTCAAAGATGAGATAGCTTCTCCAGATTTGACTTGTACCCCCCACACAATTTGGAGAGGACTGGGACAGAATGAGGATTCAATCATCTTCCAAATATGATGACAACGATGCAGATAAACGCAGTGATTGTAACCACATGTAACCCAGGGCTCCCCACACACCCCCAGGCCCTGGTGGCTGAGAGCAGCCAACCAAAGCAACGGGCCTGTTGAGGTTCTATAGAAGTTGGAGTTCTGGGGATTACAGTCCCTCTATATCTTACTGGTTGTCCTGTGTGACCTTAGGGGGAACTAGCTACTGTCCTTGCTCTTTTGCATTCTCTTTCTGCTTTGGCACAGTTCTCGCCTTGCCTAAGCTTATTCCCTCATCCCACGCCCTAGTGCTCCCCAGCCCTACTCTCACATTCCATAGTAGAGCATATCGTGAGAAAAACTTTGGTACTGAAAATTAGAGAAAACTTGGATTCAGACCCCAGATCTGTCATTTACTGGCGCCTTGGGCAGGTGGCTTAATCTCACTGAACATCAGTTTCTCACTTAAAAAGTCAGAATAATAGTACTTTTCTTGCCAGCCTCTTTGAATTTGTAAATTTTAAGTTGCTCTGCATGTGTAACATTTCAAAATACAAGTGGAATCTAAAGTAACCCCTCCAATGGCACCTTCGTTTCCCTCTGTTTTATTTTGTTCCTAGACCTCTACGTTAGCTTAAATCTCTTGTGTTTGTTTGCTGGTTTACTGTCTATATTTCTTCCTTGTAAGGGGAGCTTCCTGAGAACAGAAACCCTGTCCGTCTTACTCATTTCTGAATCCCCAAGGCCCAGGGTAGTTCCCGTCACCTAGGTGGAGCTCAATCTCTGGTTTGAATGAATTACTAAAATTCGACTTCACCACAGCACTTGAATATGCTTGAAAAGAAAGACACCATGGTCGTCTCTCAAAGCAGGACTGAGTCTCTTGTTTGAGGTGGAAATATTCCTATCCAGGAATATCTGAACAGAGGGCAAATCAGTCCATCACAAATCCCTTAACAACTTATGTTAGATTATGATTTCCTCTCCTCAAGCCCATCAAAGGATACCTCTCTCTCTCAGAATTAGAGCCAAAGTCCTTCCTTACCTATAAGGTCCTGCAGGATCTTCCCTAATTGACCCCCACTCTCCTCACCAACCCCTTTCAGTTCATTTCCTCCCTACAACTCTCTGGCTCTGTCCCAGTCTACTCACTCTTCTGAGGCGGGGATGGCTTCCTTACTGTTTCTCAGGCATGCCAAACATGTCCCTGCCTTGGAGCCTTTGCATACGCTTGTCTCAGCCAGAATCCACATGACACACTTCCTCACTTTCTTGAAGTCTCTTCTCAAATGCTACCTTATTATTTAGGCCTTCTTTGACCACCTGATATAAAATAGCACTCCCTCCCCCACTTTCTTATCCCCTCACCCTGATTTATTTTTTTCCTTAACACTAATCAACGTCTGACATAGTATCTATTTACTTGTTAAATAATTATTTATTGATTGCATCTAGACTGTGAGCTCCATGAGGCAAAAACTTGGTCTTTTTGTTCACTACTATATTCCCAGCACCTACAACAGTGCCCATTACTAAATAAGTACCATATTTGCTGAACTAATTATATAATTTGATCCTATTGTGTGTAAGGCAAATAGAGGATATTCAAGGCTAGAGTTCTATCACACGCACACTCCTTCTCTGATTCTATTTCTCTCTTTTGTGTGCGTGCTCTCTCTCTCTCACCACACACACACACACACACACACACACACACACACACACAGCTAAAGCTATCCCAGTGATCCAAGCCATGCTTAATTTCCTTTTCCAGGACTAATTCTTCCCCAGGGTTGACTAAAGACCTGAAAACAGCATGTTACACATGAAACCCAGAAGATGTAGATTCTCATTTTGGCTCTCTGCTCACTCTATAACCTCGAACGAGTCACCTTCCTAAATTTTGGATTCTCCTTGGTAAAATCAGGAGTAACTGTAACACAATATGTATCATGCTCGGCTCACTGGGTTGCTCTGAGAATTCAATGAGAACAAATGGATTATTACCATTTGAAACAACCTGCTCTTTGCAGTCCATAATGCACATGGCAAATGTAAAATTTGATTGTCACACTCTTGGATAAATTTGCACACAAGTGCATGAGATCATGTTTGCAAGTCAACAGCATTACATACATGAAATATCACCCACCAAACACACAACAGTTTCCAGATGCTTTACAGACTCTGGAATGGTCATTGACTAGGGTAAGCAAACAGGAAAAGGGAAGAAGGAAAACTCACCAATGGACAAAAAGCAAAGAATTCTTTTAATAAAATATTTTAATAAAATATTGGAATTGATAAATGTTTAAATTCTCTAAAATGTAATTTTTGGTTGACTAGCAAGGCAATCCAATCTTCATAAAGTTACACGAAATGTTTATTTGACATAGGCACATTTTCGTGTTTTAGTGATATGTGATAGGGTCTCTAACAGTAAGTATTCCTAGCTTTTTAGAAAAGCTGAAAACCTCTGCTGGGTATAAATTGATTGGTTGTAGAAGGTGGGAAAAGACAAGGAGGCCAGAGAAAGTTGAGGCATCATGGAAGATGAAGAGAGTCCCAACCAGGAAACAGAAGCTTGGTTTCCAATTCTTTCTCTTCCAGAAATTCAGGAAAACCTAGAGCAGGTCATTTCTGAATGCCAGGCCTTGAGAGTTTCATTGGAAAAATTCAGGGCGGGTCTTGGTGATACCGTTCCAGCAGAAATAGTCAAGGATGTCCGTGTAGACCAAGGAGGTAGAGGAGGAGAGGAGCTTGGGAGGGAGGAAGAGGAAATTCCACAGAGAAGGAGAGAAAACTTGAGTGGAAGTGAGAGCCTCTGTCAGGCCTCTGCAGGGCGGCCAGGCAAGAAATCTGGCCAAGGGTGATACAAGGGCAATTCTACATGGATGTGTTAAATCCGGAGCCACGTGCTTTATACGCATTGTCTCTGCGATTCTCACAAGGTTCCTAAGACACAAGTACTATCCTTATTCCCTGACATAAACAAGGAAACAGAAATTCAATTCTGGGAAGGGTCTCCTGGCAATTCATTCATTCATTCCTTGAACAAATATTTGTGGAGCAGCTACTCCATATAAGGAATGGTGCCAGACACTGAGGGTATTTGTCTACAGTTCTTTGTCATTTGCAAAACACTTTCATGAGAGGAATTTTGTTTGAGTGTCATCAGAACCTTATGAAGTAGGAAGAGAATATGATCCCTATTTTACGAATGAGAAAATAAGGCTCTAAGTAAGGCTCTAGCTCAGGCTTTCTCAGCCTGAGCACTATTGGCATTTTGCTCAGCATAATACTTTGTTGCAGGGGGCTGGCGGCCTCTGCATTGCAGGATGTTTAACCACATGCCCGGCCTCTACCCGTCAGGTGCCAATAGCACTCCCCACTCCCACCTGCATCTTCAGACGTGACACCAAAAATGTGTCCAGACATTGTTAAATGCCCTTAGGAGACAAAATCACCCCTGGTTGAAACCCACTAATCTAGTTAAATGACTTACCCAAAGTCAGCTGATTTTCAAGAGGAAAATTTAGAATTTGACCCTCATCTTTTAACTTCATGCCAGAGCTTTGCCACAACACTGTAGCTTCCTTTGGAGAATCTAATTCCTTTCTTTTCCACAGGGCAGGCTGATCAAAAACTCCCATAGACATTAGTTTAAGAAGATTAAGAACTTAATATATACAAGGCACTATTCTAGGTACTTGGGATCCACAGCATAAAAAAATAGATAAGGTATCTGCTCTTAGTCTAATGGGGGAGATAATAAACTAACCAGGAAATAAGCAAGGTAATTTCAGATAGATTTATGGAGAAGTTAAAAGGATAATGGCATAGATTGGAGTGAGGAGGAGCAGAGAGGTTCACTTTAAATAGAATGGTCAGGAAAGGTCTTTCCGAGGAGCTAAAATTTCAGCTGTTGTCTCACTGCTGAGGGACAAGCCCTGGGACGAGGTTACCAGGCAATGGGGCTGGCCACCACAAAGGGCCTGGAGCAGAAGTGAGCTTGAAGAATGAGAACAGTGGTTTTCAAACTTCAGCAGGCATCAGAATCACTAGATGGGTTGGTTAAAACACAGATTGCAGGGGCCCACCCAATTCCCAGTTTCTGATTCAGCAGATCTGGGCTTGACTCAAGAATCTATATTTCTGCCAACTTCTCAGGTAAAGCTGAAGCTGCAGATCTAGGGGCCACACTCTGAGAACCACTAAGTTGTACCATCAGCAAAAAGGTACTGTTCCTGGGGTGTGCTGAGTACAGTGAAGAGGGGCAGGAGATGAGATCAGAGAAGCTGCAGCTGCAGGAACTTATAGCATGCCCTGGCTCTGCAGGCTAGCTGACGTGGGGGGATTTTATTTCAGTGGAGTAGGTAGATTTTGGAGGGTTCTAAGCAGGGGAGTGGTACAATCTAATTTCCATTTTTTAACAGCTTCCTCTAGCTCATAGTGGGGCAAAAGTGGAAGCAGGGAGTCAAGTTTGCCTATTTAGTACATATTTTTGAAAGTCTTTATTCCTTATAAAAATAACTATTGTAAGCCAGGATAGCAAGTTAGAAAGAGAAGGAAACTTCAAGTCCTGCTTCCATGCTACAGAAACTATGACCGTCAGAGTCAAGCCAATAAACTCTAGTCACTGGACAATTAGCCTGTGATTGCTAATTAGGCAAGACAGCTTGCCTTCGTATAATAAAACTACACATGTAAATTGAGAAACCTCTCTATGATCTTAATTCTAGTGTTTGATACACTGATATTTCTCTATGATGTTAACTCTAATGCTTGATATCATATATCAAATATATATGAAGTCATATATATTTATATTTAGCTATGTCTTTTGTGTTTGTTTAATAACTTGGGACTGGCTGCTATTTTCTGTGATAGGACATCTCCTTATTGGTGAGTGTTTTCTGAGGGACAAATGGTGACAAAGAAGTTGCCCTTATGTAAATCTGGATGCCTGCCATCCTGGGAGTCTTATGAAAGTTTTACTGACCCCTGGTGGAACACACAGATGCTCTACCCTGCATGCCTGTCTCACTGGCTTGTTTTCTACAAAGACTTGCATCCCTTTAACAATGCACCTGCCACGCAGCCCCTGCCCTCCTGGAGCTCAAACCTCCAAAGAAACAGACATGGAAAAAATAATCACAGTAAAATGGGCTCCATGGCATAATTTAATAGAGGAGGTAGTAGTTAAATTTTCTAAATTTGTGTGGGTCTCTATTAGCATTTGTAGTTGCATTTATAGATGAGAAACTGAGAGAAAATGAGAATGTCACACACTGAAGGTGATGACATCAGGAAGTCACCCACAATGCGAGCTAATTTTTCCCATTAGATTGGTTGTAACACTTTTTATTATGCAATAGTCTATTGATGCTCCGTTGACTTTTTTTTTCTTTTTTAACTTCTGATACCCAGTAGAATCAAGTTTGTCTTATATTCTTTTAACCAAACATTTTATCATCTGGCACTTTCTTTGCTACTGTGATGCTCACAGTAACAATCATGAGACCCTGTAGAATCTTAAGATACCTGGCAACTTGCTCAAAGAAGGTTAAATCACAGAAAGTCCTATCTTAGTGATTTAAGTGCATTTCATGATTGTCAAAATCATTTAAAGTTAGTGAAATGTCTATGGGATATGGGGTAACTTGTTATTAGCATGAAGATAAGATAGACTACAGAGCTAGTTATCCGAATGATCCCTTCATGCTCCAAGGTTGTTTCTTTGGTCAAATTTCCTGTGTTTCTACAGAGTTAGGAATTCTTGTGGTCTTTAGAGAAAGTCTCCAGGTCAGTTTCAGCGAAGCTGTAGCCTTTCTAAATAGGTAAACATGAACACATATGCCTACAAAAGTCTGGGGACTCCCCATTGGTCCGCATAAGCCGTCATTCTGTAAACTTGCAATGTAAACAAACAAAACCATTTCTGAAATTAAAAACCATACATAACTTTAAGTCCACCGTATTATATCACCCTCCCAGAAATTCTGCCTCGATTTCTATCTTTTCTGACTCTTGTATTCATCATTTCTCAGAGACGCATCCCACTGTGGTAGTGCAGACAGCTCAGGAACTCTAAGGAAAAAATATATGAAGAAGGCTAGTATTTAAATATATTTTGACATAGTTATCGTAAATTTCAGCATAGGCTTTGTCTTTCTTAAAATCTGAATACTCGAATGTTACAAAAACAGACTAAAGACATACATCCTGGCTTTAAATAAGCCTTGAGAAGAGAACTGCCCACAGAAGTATAATTCTCAATTTCCCTAGCTGTTCTCCCCTACTGGGGAGCAGCTCACCCTTACTAGGGGCCTAATAATTCCTATCACATGGGAAAAAATGCAGACTTTTGTCCTGCTTAAGACTGAATAAGGCTGGTTCCTCTGTTGTTCTTTTATGCCTGTGGAGACTTGTTGGAACCCCCAGTCGAAGACTGCTCCAGGCACTACGCAGGCAGGCCCCACTGCTTTGTAAACTTCCCCTCCCCCTATTCTTGTCCCACCCCCCAACTTCTCTATCTAAGCTCAGATCTGACCTGTCTGCCCTCCTTGGCCTGTCTGATCTTGGAATTCCTTGCAACAGGAACTGCCAATTGCTGTAAATTATATACTGCTTTGACAAGGAGAACACTAATCCTTTGGGGTTTAGGAAGAGACCACCAAACCTGTTTTCGAGGGTGAGAGTACTCACTTTCCATTGGAGGTGGTGCGACAGGCTTCTGCAGTCCTGAGCACCCTTCTTCCAAACAACATGGGACCCCTGGGTTGGGGCAGGGGCCACCGTGAATGAGCTGCCACTCGTCCATAGCCTAGTTCCCATGTCCATGAATGTGGTCTCCTCATTAAGCTTTCTGATATTTCCCCGTCCGGTCTGTTAGTGTCATATAGCTGTTCGACTGTGTACACTGCTGTTGGTGCAGAATATTTACTTAATGAGCTATTCCACTGGAGGCAGGAGAGAGGGGTCTCATCGCCCGGGTTCAGTCATGGCTCTACATCATACCGGCTGTGACTTTAGGCATGTTAATTAAGGGCTCTACGCCTCAGTTTCTCCAACTGCCCCCACCCCCAGTGATAATAACTACTTCAGATGTATATGAAATAATGCATATAAAACATTTAATACAGGGCCCAGCACCCAGGAGGAGGCACTTGGGAAATGTTAAACAGGATAATGGCCTCCCACTCTCCCACCCTTTCCCAGTGACTTCACAACCCCTTAGAGCTAAAGTGATGTGGTTTCACCTTCTGTTTATCAGCAGTTTTGTCTTCCAGAATTTGAATTAATGTCCTTTGTGATTAAGATCGACATTTCAGCAAATCATGCTGAAATGTTACCGTGGCTGTGGAAGGACATGTTCCTTCATTCCTTTATCCATTCAGTCACAGATATTTATTAAATGCCTCCTATGTCCCAGAGGGTACACTGGGCACTGGGCAGGTACCTTGTGAGTAGAAAGACCAAGTGTTAACCCTTAGAGACTGTAAAGTCTACTCAGGGAGACATCGTGAACAGGTAAATAAACAAATTAAGTGCCAAATTCTAGTGCTGCTGGGGAAATAAAGAAGTTCACTGAAATGGAGGCATTATTTAAAACGAATGATTAGGGAGACTTCCCTGAGGAGGCATTTAAGCAGAGACATGAAGGATAAGAAGGAGCTTTCCTGGCAAGGAGTGCGAGGGAAGGGAAAGAAGCTTTCGGAGGGAAGGAAGAGCAGATGCCAACACTCGAAGGCCAGGGAAGCTGGGCTGCCTGATCTAGGAGCAGGAAACGGGACCAAGTGCCTCTGTGTTCGAGCAGTTCTGGTCTGACGAGGCTGTTCGTGATGATTGGTTTGTCAGTTTCCCTTATAAAAAAAAAGGAAGACGTAGTGACTCAGAACTGAGGTGAGGTGTTGGGGAAATCAAACTCAAATTCTCAATTCTTTTCCAACCCTCCAACTACCCCATTTATTAAGTCTCTCCTTAATGCCTTTATCTACGATAAGGTTGACATCTCGTGGATTCCAGAAGCCAATGCCAGCATCATAACCTGCCCTTTTAGTGCCCATCTCCCTTATAGGACAATAGTCCCAGGAAAAGTGGACTATGTCTTATTAATCTTTGTAACTCCAGCATCCAGCACAATGCCTGACCCTTAGTCGCTGCCTTATAAATGTTTGTTGAATGAATGAATGATCACTAAATTAATTTTACTCACTGTTGCCAGGCAGCATGTTAAATGCTTTAAATATACTAATTCAACTAATCCTCTTTATACTACCTAAAGGTATGTATTATTGTTAGAGACATCGTACAGAAGAAATAAAGACACAGAGAGGTTAAGTAACCCACTCAAACTCTTACAGGGCTCTGAAGCCCCTGCTCTTAGCTTACTTATAGCAATGTTTCTCAAACTGCTGCACATAAAAATCACCTGAAGAATATGTTAAACTACACATTCTGGGGTCCTACTTGCAGAGCTTCTGATTGAGGAGTTATATTACTTATTTACTGCTGCATAAAAAATTAACCTCAAATTAAAGGCTCAAAACAACAAACACTTATCTCCAAGTTTCTGTGAGTCAGTATTCTGGGTACAGCTCGGTTGGGTTCTCCGACTCAGCCTTTAACAGGCTCCAATCAAGACGTCAGGGGCTGCTGTTATTTCAGGGCTTGAATGAGGACAATCCCATTCCACGCCTACTTATGTGGTTGCTGGCAGACCGCACGTCTTTGCTGGCTGTTGACCTAAGACACCAGTTCCTTGACATATGGGACTCCCCGAAAGGCTGTTCACAACATGGCAGCTGGCTTCCCTCCTAGCAAGGGAATGAGTGAGAGAGTGTATCCTAGCACGTGAATGAGTGAGAGACTGTAGATGAGTCTTTCTTTCACCTCATCTGAGAAGTGACATCCCTATACTTTTGCCTGGTCTTAGAGATTGCCTGTCACAGTAGTACGGGGTAGGACTCAAGAACATGTATTTCTATCAACCCCTTAAGCGATGGTGCTATTGCCAGTAGTGGACCATGCTGTGAGTAGCACCAGTCTACTTTACTGAAGGGACAGAAGGAAAGAAGGGAGGAAGGAAGAGAGGGAGGGAGGGAGGGAGGGAGGGAGAGAGAAAGGAGGAAGGAAGGAAGGAAGGAAGGAAGGAAGGAAGGAAGGAAGGAAGGAAGGAAGGAAGGAAGGAGGGAAGGAAGGAGGAAAGGAAGGAGGAAAGGAAGGAGGGAAGGAAGAAAAAGAGGAAGCGGGAGAGAGAGAGGAACCAATGGACACCTATCCTTGACTGGATCATATCGCATTTACATGTGGCCTTTCTCCACCCTGGCCAGTCCTCACTGCCACCTGTACCCCCCAAGTCTCTTGTAAAAAAAATTATCCCAGAAGGTGAGTATGAACCTAGAAAACCAGATGTCCACTATGTCACTCCTTGGAAAACAATGCCCTGACCTGAAGTGAATACATCCTGTCTTCCACTTCCTGAAAGTCTCGCCTTCAGGGGATAGAAAACGTTTCTCTGTGAGTCAAAACCCTTGCCTAGGGCGTCACAGTCTCACAGAGCAAAGATAGATCATGTTAAGAGGCTCCCATTCCTGCCCCCTGCTTTTAAGAAGGTAGAGTAATAAGAGTGAACGCTAACTCCATCGCGGCCTCTAAGAACCTGACTGGCGGAGAATGACTGCCAAACTCAAGCGGATTTGCTCTTCCTGCCTACGTCACACAGGACTCTCCAGTCTGTCTTCCCTCGGAGCAATTTCTCTGCTCTGGCTTCCTAAAGCCTGGCTGTGTTTGACCCACTGCTGCCTGGGAGGGTGGGCTGGGAATGCCGGCCCCTGCTCTGCTGGCAACTCCAGGCACTTCGTGCTGCACGTTTCCCTTCCCTGCCCAGGAGGAGGAGTGTTTGCTGGAGCTGAACAGCTGCTCAGGGTGCAGGGAGGCAAATGTTACTAAATATATGTTCTTATTGTACATTGGTGTGTCAAGAAAAATTATGCCTCCTTGTTCTCCACTTGGGTGTTCTTTTAAAAAAAGTTCCTTACACAAGTACAGCGCACCACTGGACTTCAGCCCCCCAACTTAAGACTCCAATGGCAGCCTGATTTATTTTTCTCCCTGCACCCTTAAAATAAATGCTCTCTTGTCACATTCTGACAACTCCCCGTGCGTTCTACCACTCCCACCGCAGTGTCCCTCGGGTCTCTGAGTCTCAGCCTCCCAGGCTTGGTCTCCACACCGCCGTTTCTCAGGGTGGAACGTGGGGTGACGTGCTTGAGATTGCCAGGGAAGAAGTCTCTTTACAACGCAGGCAAATTATCAAGGTGTTAGTGCCTTCTGGCGTTTCTGTCCAAACCATAAATCAATTTCTAGAAAACCGTAAACATACTATATGTGATGTATGTCTGTGTGTCTGTGTGTGTGTACACACACACACACGGTGGGTGGCCTTAGATTAGATCGTTAATATTGTGTTGATTGAGATTTTTTCTATTAGGAAGCTCAGTTACTGATTTGAATGTAGCATGAAGTTCTGAGATCCTTCCCTTTATGAAAAGAAAGTGGTCTGTACCACTTGGTCACTTAATTAATCTAAGGTGGGAGATTGGTTTTCAAATTCATGAGGCCCAGGACCCTAAATATCCTCTTAGCCAGCAAAATGGAATTGACCTAATCCCACGATTGTTCCCTTCATTCCCTTCAAGCCAGTACTTACCTCCTCTTTCCTTTATTCACACTGGAAGCCAGGAATTCCCCTACCTAGTCAGCACATAACGGACTGCAATGAATTTTTGTCGAGTGAATGGCTAAATAGATAAACTCATATTCCCAAGAAAAGCTAATTAAAATAATGTAGAGTAGATATATTATCTAAGCCAAGTCCTGCTTTAAAACAAACTGATTTATTGAAATCTGATCCAAAATAGACCACTTCTGCAGTGTTTATTAATGCCATAGAGGGAATCTGTATAGAATGAAAGTCTTCCTGTATGGAGTCTCCGTGTGAAGTTGATCATTTCCTCTGGCGTGACTCATTCCTACACCTTGTTCATACTCCTGTAGTAATGCTGCTCCCTTTTTACTTCAATTGCTGATTTACACACTGGAAGTCTCAGAAGGACCATTCGCTTCATAAGGACAAGGATGATTTATTCTTTGCTTCTGTGTCCTGGATGCCTAGCACAGTTCATGACACACTGTTAAGAGCTGGTTAATTTTATGTTGAATGAACGAATAAGGGGTACATCAGTTCCTAATGTAATGTGATATCATGTAAATTTACTAAGAGGTTTGGGAAGAATTTTTAAGCTAAAAATTTTGAAACAAATGCCACCTGAAAATTAATCAGCCTGATAAATCATCTTTGATATGATACAGGCCAAGAGGAGAATGCGATTTTCTTTACAATAAGTTGATTTTCATTCATTTTCCAGTGCTGTGTATAATGAGTGAAAGGAGGCACACATTTATAATGGCTATATTATTTCAGCAAGCCCATTGGCCTTATTCTCAACAAGTTTACTATTGGCTGGGGATCATTTTCAAGACCAAATCTTCACTCAAGTATTCAGTTTTTTGGCTCTAAGAAGAAGTGATCCTGCCCCAGAATGAGTGACCCTCCAGTAACAAAGTGGCCCTATGGCCAAGCAGCCATCACCGAGTTCTGCATCCCAGCCATCTTCTTGGCCTTACCCCAAACCTCTTGAGGTGTAGGGCTGGGAGGCATGCTGCTGAAGGCCCGAGGCTGCACGTGTGTGCCTGTCTCCTCTGGCTCCACGGCCAATGGCATGAATAAACTGTTTCCCACTTTAAACCTCTTTACATAAAGGTTTCCTCTTATTGGAGACAAGAAAAGATAAAATTTACTATAAAAACATCCTGCCCAAGAAAGCCAGTTTTGCCCGTTAGAAACTGGGATGATTGTTTT
>NW_011888835.1:6845284-6860857 GCF_000151845.1 Pteropus vampyrus
CCTCGGGTCTCTGAGTCTCAGCCTCCCAGGCTTGGTCTCCACACCGCCGTTTCTCAGGGTGGAACGTGGGGTGACGTGCTTGAGATTGCCAGGGAAGAAGTCTCTTTACAACGCAGGCAAATTATCAAGGTGTTAGTGCCTTCTGGCGTTTCTGTCCAAACCATAAATCAATTTCTAGAAAACCGTAAACATACTATATGTGATGTATGTCTGTGTGTCTGTGTGTGTGTACACACACACACACGGTGGGTGGCCTTAGATTAGATCGTTAATATTGTATCGATTGAGATTTTTTCTATTAGGAAGCTCAGTTACTGATTTGAATGTAGCATGAAGTTCTGAGATCCTTCCCTTTATGAAAAGAAAGTGGTCTGTACCACTTGGTCACTTAATTAATCTAAGGTGGGAGATTGGTTTTCAAATTCATGAGGCCCAGGACCCTAAATATCCTCTTAGCCAGCAAAATGGAATTGACCTAATCCCACGATTGTTCCCTTCATTCCCTTCAAGCCAGTACTTACCTCCTCTTTCCTTTATTCACACTGGAAGCCAGGAATTCCCCTACCTAGTCAGCACATAACGGACTGCAATGAATTTTTGTCGAGTGAATGGCTAAATAGATAAACTCATATTCCCAAGAAAAGCTAATTAAAATAATGTAGAGTAGATATATTATCTAAGCCAAGTCCTGCTTTAAAACAAACTGATTTATTGAAATCTGATCCAAAATAGACCACTTCTGCAGTGTTTATTAATGCCATAGAGGGAATCTGTATAGAATGAAAGTCTTCCTGTATGGAGTCTCCGTGTGAAGTTGATCATTTCCTCTGGCGTGACTCATTCCTACACCTTGTTCATACTCCTGTAGTAATGCTGCTCCCTTTTTACTTCAATTGCTGATTTACACACTGGAAGTCTCAGAAGGACCATTCGCTTCATAAGGACAAGGATGATTTATTCTTTGCTTCTGTGTCCTGGATGCCTAGCACAGTTCATGACACACTGTTAAGAGCTGGTTAATTTTATGTTGAATGAACGAATAAGGGGTACATCAGTTCCTAATGTAATGTGATATCATGTAAATTTACTAAGAGGTTTGGGAAGAATTTTTAAGCTAAAAATTTTGAAACAAATGCCACCTGAAAATTAATCAGCCTGATAAATCATCTTTGATATGATACAGGCCAAGAGGAGAATGCGATTTTCTTTACAATAAGTTGATTTTCATTCATTTTCCAGTGCTGTGTATAATGAGTGAAAGGAGGCACACATTTATAATGGCTATATTATTTCAGCAAGCCCATTGGCCTTATTCTCAACAAGTTTACTATTGGCTGGGGATCATTTTCAAGACCAAATCTTCACTCAAGTATTCAGTTTTTTGGCTCTAAGAAGAAGTGATCCTGCCCCAGAATGAGTGACCCTCCAGTAACAAAGTGGCCCTATGGCCAAGCAGCCATCACCGAGTTCTGCATCCCAGCCATCTTCTTGGCCTTACCCCAAACCTCTTGAGGTGTAGGGCTGGGAGGCATGCTGCTGAAGGCCCGAGGCTGCACGTGTGTGCCTGTCTCCTCTGGCTCCACGGCCAATGGCATGAATAAACTGTTTCCCACTTTAAACCTCTTTACATAAAGGTTTCCTCTTATTGGAGACAAGAAAAGATAAAATTTACTATAAAAACATCCTGCCCAAGAAAGCCAGTTTTGCCCGTTAGAAACTGGGATGATTGTTTTCGCCAATAACTGCATTACCGTAGCAGCATTACTACAAGAGTATGAACAAGGTATAGGAATGAGTCACACCAGACGAAATGCTATCGCCCATGGTCAACAGAAAAGAGAGCGTCTCCTCCCCCGCCCTCTTCCAACTACAAGTATGCACTAACCACCCACAACATGAATGTAACTCAACTGGCAGAAGGGATCTACCTTCTATATATTTCTATGTATTTCTTGTCCTCCTGCAGGGACTACTGTCAGTGTCCTACAGGCAAACAATAAATGATATATTTTTTCAAGTTTCTAATTTTGTGGTTGAAATTATTATAAAGAGGAAACTTAAAAAAAAAACCAAACAGATTAACATCTCCTACTGGACATTTAAGTTAGGAGAACATTCCTACATAAAAAGGAACCCTGTGGCTCATAACTTTACATTATTCGGCTTTCATCCTGTGGCGAGTGCTCCCCGTTTACAGCAGTGTCTCTAATTCCAGTAACTGAGGAATGCACACCCCTACAGTGTTCTTTGGGTTTCTTCGAGTCCCTTCTTTCTTTGTGTGAGCATGATTAGTCAAGTATTGACCTGCTCTTATCTTCAAGTAAGTTTCCAGAGCATTTAGAGGATTGGAAAACCCATTCCTCACGACTGCTCCGTAGTCATTCTAGAGGCATCGGTAGGAATACTAGGCAAAATGCAGCACGGTCAGCAGTGCTCATCAAGAGCTTCTAGAACAAGTAGTTCTGGAAACCTGGATGGAGTACCCTGGGCCCCAAATAAAAAGCCTCAGTCACACTTGCTACATTCAACAGCTCTTGGGAGCTACTTTCTGAAACTTCCCTAAATTCTCCCCTTCCATTGCAACCATTGGAGCCAAGCGGAATGTTTAATCCTAGAAGCCTTACTAGATAGATTTACTTTTTTATTACTTAAAATATAATAAATATTTTCGGTATATTTTTATTACCAGAACTATAGTATGTGTTTGGGTGATTTCAGAATGTGACCACCTATTAGCGTTTTGAGAATGAGAGAGGGAAGCTACATTGCACAGCTTATATCACGTGAATTAATGAGTGGTACAATTTATCTGAATAACTCACACATTGACAAAATTGGCATTTTCATTACCGATTTGTTACATTCTCTTTTTTTATGTTTTTAATTTCTCGAAGATTTCTTATATTAAAATATAATCATATAAGTCAAGCACCTAGCTCTGTGCCCTATGTAGAAGGCATTCAATAAATGATAGTTTCCTTCCCTTTTCTGTTTTGATAGGATGCAACAGCTCACAAAGCACTTTGATGTCCATCATTTATTTGGTATTCTCAACCCTGAGAGGGAGGTGGCTCACTCGTATCCATTCTATATATGAGAAAGTATTTAAATTCAGCAGTGTCGGTCCTACATCCTGTTTTAGGTTAAGAATTATTTCAAGACAAATACCTTCCCCATGTTTCTTTCTATCAAATAACTCAACATGTCAGGGTTCAATAAATGATACATGGCAACAGTAAGAATTTCTTTTCCTATTGAAATCCACCTTTAAAAGGGAGAGGTTACTGTGTTGGTTTTTTTTGTCTCCAGAAGTTTTGCTGCTGATAGAAAAAGACAAAGTACCCTTTCTAATGTGAATTTATGGAATGATTGTCTGCCCATAAAAAATTATTCTCCAGCTTGGAGCAATTAAAATGGTCTCTCTCCTCTCCAAATTAATGTAATTAATACTACAGTCTTGGTTGTTTATCATGTCTTGATAATATCACAAGGGAATGAAAATATTGGCTCTTTTATCCCTTTAAATAGCTGAGATGAAATTGTTCGAGCTCTAATGTTACAACAGCTGTTTCTCATGTCCCGGAATATAATTGGTTGGTACTGAGGTTACTAAATTATAAGAAATTGACTTTGGTTTTATGGTTGCCTACTTTTGGTGGAAGGAAAGATGGGAAATGTTAGCTTTCTCTTGTAATGAAAAGGCAAAACCTTCCCCAATGAATGGCAGCTGCCGGGTCTCATCTGTATAATTTACTTTACCAGCCCACCATCTCTGGGTTTGCTGGATAACATGGTTGGGAAAGCAGGACCTCGCTTTCCTCCTAATTAGCTCTCAACCCAGCACAGCTGGTGGAAATACATCAGGGCTTCCCCATGAGGGACCCTTTCTAGAATTCACCGTAAAGTGGTCTGGTCTCCAATGGCAAATTCAGTAGGGGATTTGAAACCATAATTATCCCAAATAATTTATAGAAGGGAGATTATTTTATCTCGGTATCTTTATTGCTTAGGGCAGTTGTTATCAAGTGTTGTTCCTGGATCGACACCATTAGCATCACCTAGGAAATGGTTAGACATGCAGATTCTCGGGCTCCAGGCCCACTGAATCAGATACTCTGGAATGGGATGGATCCAGTAATCTGTGTTTAAACAAGCTCTCCATGTGACTCTGATGCACACTAAACTTGGAGACTTACTGGCTTCGGGTATAACCAAGTTTCTCAGGTTTGTGGTAGCCCACGACCAGCTCATCTTCTACTTAACCTCCATCAGTCTGCCAAGGAATAGAGCCTATGGCAAGTGCACACTCCTCTATGCCAGCCTCCTCCCTCACTCCCTGCCTTCTCTTTCTCATTCAGTTCTGGAGTTGTCGGGCACTGTCTCTCAATCTTTAGTGTGCACACAATCATATGAAGATCTTGTGAAAATGCAGATTCTGATTTAGCCTGACTACAGTGAGGCCAGAGAGTCTTCATTTTTAACAAGTTCCCCTGTGATGCTGCTGGTTGGGAGACCACACAGAAACGACTGGAGAAGTGAGCAGAGGAGCGGGCAATGTAAGTGTGAAACCGAGCACAGCTAAGTCCTCTCCTAATGACTTTATGCGAAATGACACATAATAAAACCAACGTTACCATAGGCTAGCTGAGAGAAACGACAAACAGTTAAGTTCCTAGCACGTCATCAATGCTATAATGAAATGACTTTGAACAAAGTGAGTTTATTCGTTATTTGAGGACCTGCTGCATACCCAGGAAAAAACTATAAGCAATGCTAAAGGACTTGCTAGTTGTCAGTACAACACGTGCACTAAATATTATGAGTTCATCAGGTTGGGCCTTGAAGGGGCTTAGATAAGGATTCTTCTATTGTAGAAATGTTCTTTATCTCTGCTTTCTTCCTCCTTGAGTTCCCTTTGACCCCGTTCTTCCTCCCCACTCCCTCCCACTGCTGCACCCTCCTTTCTCCTGCCCCACCCCTCACACACCTGGTCCTTTCAGTCTGAAGCTGGCTTCTTTGTTGATGCTCGTATCAATTCTCAAGAACTGAAAAGCCAGAACCAGCACCAAAACTTTGGACCGAATCTAGCGGGAAAGTCACAAGGTGGAATTTAAGGAGAAGACCTAATTTTACCACCTAGAGAAATTTTCCTGTGCAGATCCAGATGCTCGCCACTGAGTCCTGATGTCCCCGAGGTTCTCTTCCCAATGAGCTAGTTTCCCCATTCCTTAGGCTCTCTCCTTAGATCGCAAAGAAATCAAATATGTGTTGGATTTTTCCAGCAGCTTCCAGACTGGCAAGTTTTCTTTAACCTTTGAAAATTACTTCAAAGATTCCCTTCAAGGAAAGTTGGGGGTATGCAGAGCGGATATCTTTGCTCCTGGATCTGGCTCCCCCAGACTGGCTGCAGATGTGTAAACTGGGGGGTAGAGAGTCGTTTTCATGTCTGCCGTGAAATAATGGCAGGAGACTAAGCAAATGTATGATCAGTCATCAGGGAAGAAAACCCATGGCTTCCTGTGTGGGCAAATTTTTAGACAGTTCCTTTCTGCCCCTTCTTCCTCCCCCATTTCTTCTGTAGTAGGTGTTCTTCCTCCACCAGAATGTGTATCCCCACATCCCAGTAGTGCTTTAATTGCTCTATAGACACTGAGTTATGTGGATGGGAGGAGAAGTATTAGCTTAAGTTAAAAAATGAAGATTTCCCTTCTGTGCTGTGTTCTTATGCCCTGTAAGTCAGGAAAGTGCCATCCCACAAATATGAAGAATACATGGGAGGGGTGGCTGCAGAAATAGTAGAAAGCATTTCTTTTGTCTACAAGAGCTTTTTCTTTTCTTTTTTGTGGAGCTAAGATTAGAAAGGGAAATTAAATGTTAATATTCGGCAGAATGAGTCAATAAGAGAGTATGGGACAGACATCTGCTTTGGGGTGGAGGAATCAGGGTCATGGTGAGAATGGAGGTGACACTTGATTTGGGCCTTAAAAGATAAGGAAGGAGCTGGCATAAAATAGTGACAAGAGCATGGGTCTTAGAATATGTATACTGACTACCCCTTAGTCAGTGAGGGGCTTTGGGCAGACTGTAGTCAATGAACTAATATCCATGTGAGATCGCATATAGAAGCACTGCAGAAGTCAAGAAATAGAAACCACTCTAGGTATTTCATGCAGAATAGGATTTAAAATAGAGAAATGAGTTACAAAATTACAGGAAGGATGGCAGGTACTGAACACAGGGAGTGCCACCAGGCTTTACGGCTTCTCTTCGAGCTGCCATTCCAAGTTCAGGAAGCTGCAGGAAACCACTTTCATCATCACAGCTGCCCCAGAAACCTCGAATCTGGTACCCAGATCAGCTTCCGTGGTCACTGCAAGGAGAGACTGGGAGTGTAGTTTTTAGCTTTCTGGCCCATGTGGTATAAGGCGGGCGTCCCCAACCCCTGGGCTGCAGACCGGTACTGGTCAGTGGCCTGTTAGGAACTGGGCCACACAGCAGGAGGTGAGTGGTGGGCTGGCGAGCAAGCAAACGTTCATCTGTATTTGCAGCCTCTCCCCAGCGCTAGCATCACCACCTCAGCTCTACCTCAGATCATCAGGCATTAAATTCTCATAGGAGCACCGGTCTCTGGTGCCAAAAAGGTTTTGGACCGCTGGTATAAGCACCCTGAAGATAGAGGTGATGGAAATGGATGCTAAGAATCTCTAGTACAAGTATCAAGTGCAGTGCAGAGAATCGAGAAGTGCTAGTTTGCATTAGAAGAGCAAGTCATATTGAGTGATGCCAGCACAGAGATTGGTGTCAAGGTTTTGGCAGATAACAAAAAATTATTTCTTTTAAGCTCCAGTGATAGAAGGAAGGGACTATCACAAGAAACTGACAAAGAGGGAAACACAACCGCATATTTCTTCCATTCATCCAATGAAAACTAACAATAGCTTCCATTCCATCTGGCTAGGATAGTGAAGATAATATCACAGCTCACTCATACCCTGAAGCTGAACCCCATATCTTTCTCCTGCTTACCCACCAAAAGGCTGAGCCCCCTTCTCCATCATCTCTCATTCAGATTCTATCAGCTGGGACCTTCTCCTTCCCACTCAGCTCCCTAGGGTGGTAAGCACATTTTCCAGCAGCTCTGGAGTCACAGCTGCTTACAGAGACTGCGCCAATCTAAACAAGTACAGCTGGAAGGCACTGCCTCCAAGCCTTCCTTCCCCCAACCCTCCCTTCCTCCAACCCTCCTCCCAGCTGAAATCACAGGGGATTTTGAACCTCATGGCCAGTAGACATGAGCTAAAACAAGAGAAGTAAGTCTCACTTCCCTAGGGAGTAGCACAGAGCTATTAGAATGGTCCCAGTCCTATTCTTTCAAAAACTTAGATACCTTTGAAAATGGCACAGTTGAAGTAGAAGGATAAATAATAATGGAAGTGGAAGAATAGACAGTACACGATACTATAAAACCAGAGTGTGGGCAAAGTGTTTCCTTTCACTTCAGCATATCCTCCACAAAATCAAGTACATTTCCTGTCTTATGTATTGCTATGTTTTCCCTGTGCCTAGAACACTATCTGGGATGTAATAGGCAATGACTCTTGTTGAGAGGAAGGGCATTATGTCACAGAAAAGGTGGCTCTCAGCAGATATTCTGGCATTCAGCCTTTGCTCCCCTACATTCTGTAGCCTCTTTAGCAGTTTGGTTGTGCTGTATTATTAGTTTCGGCCATTAGGCTGTGAGTGGAAATGACATGTGTCACTTCTAGGGCACTTAAAAGCTTTGCACTTTCTCCATCTTCCCTTCCTTCCCTGTGGCAACTCATGTGTTGGTTCACAATGCAGAAGAACCCTGGACCACTGACTCCCTCTGCCCCACGGATCTGCATCAAATTTTACATGAGTGAGGAATAATTTTGTTGGGCAACTCGCCGAGATTTCAGGGTTTATCTGTTATTGCAGTATAGCCAAGCCCATTCTGACTAATAAACACTGAGTCATTCGTACATTAATTCAGTAGACATTTACTGGGAACTCTACAGTATTAGTCACAGGGGGAAGGGCACATTTAGAGACTCGTGAAAAAGATAAGAAGTTATAGAAGCAAATTCTAAGACAATGTGAAATTCAAGAGACATTGTCAACACTTTCCTTACTCAGGTTTTATGAAAATCTTGGGATTTCAGTAGCTATTTGTATAATGGAACAGAAATATTTGGTAACTTGAGATTGCCATAAGCTTAGAAAAGACTCAAAAATGAAAACAACTCCTTACATCTTTACCGCCTTACATTTTACAAAGGCTGTCACACACATGATTTCACTAGATTCTTTTCCATAATCCTGTGAGTATGACAGGTTTACCATGGTCGAAAATAAAACTTAGGCAGGTAATGGCCAGAGAGCTTCTTAGTGACAGAATCCAGTCTCAAACCAAGGTCTTTGGTTTTGATACCAAGGCCTTACTACACACCAAGCTGCCTCCCAACACACAGTCTGATGTTCAACTTGCCATGATGCAAAAGTACAACTGCTAGATGTAGGTTAAGGAGAAAAGAATGAGGTAGCCCAGAGGACTCTGATGAAGAGTCTGTACATAAAGAGTAAGAACGTTAGTTCTGATTCAGTGAGTGATGGAAGCCATATGAATCTTAAACAGAGCATCTTCATACTTCATTTATCTTTACTATGCCACCTGACTCCATGGCAATTATCAGGATGTGAATGAGGAAAAAAAGCCAATTCCGGACTTTCAGATCTAGAGAACAAAACCCAAGGAGAAAAATCAAAGAGGGTTAGAGAGAGAACATGGTCCTGACCACCCCTTGTGACTGTTTTTGGAAATTTTTGGAAAATAGTCTCTTCCTAGGACAGTTCTCAACGATGTATGCCCTAGGATGACAACCCAAGCTCATTTACCATGAAACGATACCTTCTTAGGCTCAGCAGCTGATTGCTGCACAAATCTTGTAGCCCCAACTATATATTCTCACTATACGTTTGGAGGTGTTAGAGACACACAAAATCCTTGGCACATCTCTCCCAGGTCCTTGAACCTTTTGTTTCTACTGCTAAAATGAACAAATGTTGAAGCGGACTCTGATTATTCAACAATGTATAAGCCCTGAAGTGAAATGACATTAACCTTTTAAGCATCAGTCTCAGCATTAATTCTGCATCCAATAAAAATAAAAATCCTACTTTTATTTCTATGCAGAGTCTATTTCTGTAACTTTTCTTATGTTTGCTCTAGAAGTTCCCTCTGGCCTTATATCGTGTAATGTCTCTCAATCTTTAAACCCTGACTCAAGTCTCTTTTCTTCTGAGAACCTTGCCCTGACCATCCCTACCCACTTCATACATTTATCCATTCAGTTCATCTCTATAGAGTGTGTGCTTTGTTGGACAAACTGTGCTAGGCAATGGGAACACAATGCTAAATTTAACAGCTTAGATCCATGGGCTAGTTCCCAGTGTAACAGACCAAAGTATATGCTTCTTGCTCTCCGCTTCTACAACAAATTCAAGTACTCCAACATTGACCCTTACAACACACTGCTGACATAAAGCCTTGGCTACCTTTGCACAGGTAAGCTCTTTTATGGCAGGGATCATTCATGTCTTATATATTTCTGATCCCTGCAGTGCCAAGCAAGGAAGTGGGCTTTTTGATGAATATGTATTGATGTATATAACTGATGAACATTATTCTGTGTTCTATAGCTTGTAGAAGGATGGGAGGGAAGGAAGG
This sequence comes from Pteropus vampyrus, assembly GCF_000151845.1. Classification (NCBI taxonomy): domain Eukaryota; kingdom Metazoa; phylum Chordata; class Mammalia; order Chiroptera; family Pteropodidae; genus Pteropus; species Pteropus vampyrus. Next base: position 6,855,033 of record NW_011888835.1, read on the forward strand.
CAGGAGGAAGGGAGGTGGGGAGGGAAAGAGAGAGAGGGCGAGAGAGGGAGAGGGAGAGGGGGAGAGGGAGAGAGAGAGAGAGATAGAGGGAGAGAGAGAGAGAGATAGAGGGGGAGAGAGAGAGAGAGAGAGAGAGAGAGAGAGAGAGAGAGAGAGAGAGAGAGAAGAGGAGGCTTGTTTAGACTTGGTCTGCCTAGAGCACAGACCCAGAGATTTGTCAAGATGATGAATAATCCATCACAGGCATGGGTCAGGGCCTGTTTATTGCCAGTCTCATTAAGTAAATATGATGGTGAACTTCTTTTGGTGAGCAACTTAGCTTATATTACTTGTTTAAGCTTACCCATGGATATGACACTATGAAACTCATGAATTAAAAAACAAAAAAAGTAAATTTCCAAAGCTTGACTTGAGTTGTGTGATTTGGGGGCCAAGTCAAAACTTGTAATTACCTGTACATTTAACATTGGGAATCATCTGGGCTGAGCAAAGCCAACAGACACACAGTACCTAGGAGTTGAAATCTTCTTCCTTTTAGGTAATACGTTTCACAGAACTTACTGACAGAATTAGTTGTATAGAATCCCAAGTCAATTTATATAAACCTTTTCCCACAAATATAAAGACATTTGACTATGGAATTATGATTATTTTTAAAACTAGAAAATAATTTTAGGATGAAACCCATCATAAACCCTCATTTTACACATGAGGAAATTGAAGCATAAATAACCAAAATGACCTTCCAAAGATTATATAACCAATCGGTATCAGAAACTGAAGTAAAATGTAGAACTCATGATGCCCATCTGCCCTTTATATCACATCATGGTGCCCTATGTTAGGGAGTAGCACTTGTTGGCAAAGTATGCCATAGCAGCCTCCATCTGTAATTATAAATACTCAGGCTGACGGAGTTCAGTGGTGTTCTAGAAATGTGGAGTGTAGACCTCAGAGAATCAGAGAACCCTAGAGGGGTTCATATCAAACCTATGAGAATTAATCTCCAGCTTTCTGGGTAAGAGAGGCGTGTCAATCAGAGAGGAAAGAATGTAGAGTCAAGAAAACAAGACAATATTTTAAAGTGCTGTTGAACACAGAAGGCAGAAAAACACGGGGAAGACCAAGGTCTATGCATAGTCATTTCCTGCACCCCTCAGCCTAGGTTTGAGCACCTTGTTTATATATCTCCTTGTGTTTCTTTCCTGTGGTTGGAACAAATTATCACAAACTTGCTGGTTTAAAACAATAGCAATGTATTCTCTGAGTTTTGAAGGCCAGAAATCTAAAACAAGTGTTGTCAGGATCCACTTAGGGCCCGCCTAGGTAACCCAGGGTTATCTCTTCATCTCAAGATCCGTAACTTAATTACATGGCAAAGACCTCCCCCCGCCCCCCGCAAATAAAAAGGGTTTTATTCACAGGCTCCAGGGATTTGACATGGATATCTTTTGGGATAGGGGCATTCTTGGCCCACCACACCCTTTTGCTTCTAACTATATTGTACATATTCAGTATTCAGTAATTATTTTTGATAACCCCTACCCTTTCCATGAGGATCCAGGAGGACGTAAGCCTTGTCTTCTTCATTTACTGCTGCTCCCAAAGTACCTAACTTAGTATCTGGGAGACAGTGGACATTTAATCAATGTTTGGGGAATAAAATGAAGAAGGGACAGAGGGAGAACAAGGAGAGAGAGAAAGGAGAGAAAGTATCTTTAAATCTCTTAACGGTGAGGAAAACAAGGAGGAAAGTTTTAGAAGGTGAAGGTCACCATTAGTGACCTCCATCACCATTAGATGGAGCTTGTATTTTAATCAAGGTATTTGAAATCCATTGCTTTCCAGTATAGTGACGCCCTCGTAGGTGCTGGAGGTTAGGCGGGGGTGGGAGGTGCATGGTATGCTTGCCCTTGAGGAGTTCACAGTCTACGGGGGAAGCTAGCTAGCTAGATACTTCATACAGATGGTACTGTGACGAGTGCCACATAAATAGGGCCCAGTGTTTGAAAGATTTTTAATGCCTTTGGATTTTATTCTACAGAGCAACATTTAGATGAGATTTCCAGGCATAAGCAGCAATATTTAAAATTTTCTATTTTGGTAGTAAATAAAAATTTAATAGCCACTGTGTACTTTCAAGTACAAATACCTATTATGACTCATACTCAACTACATGAGCCCATGGGAGTAGTATCCTAAGGGATAAATTATATATGTGGTATAAATTTAACCATTGGAAAATACCCACTTGAAAATGCACAATTATGTCATTCCTACAGTGCATTTCACAAGTGAATCTGAGTCTAGAAAGCAAAATGTTCTTGAATGTTGACCAGCATCTGTGAATTACATAATATCGAAACATCATTCAGTGTGGAACACTATCTTGAGTGAGCATACACGCACACATGCATGTATGCATTCCCGAGTTATTTATTGAGATCCTATTGTGTGTTGTTCTGGGAGATGAAGATACAGTTTAAATATTGTGGCCTTGACCTTCAAAGAGCTCACAGTCTGTGTTAATCGAGTTAACCAGAAACAGATGCAGTGACAAACTTAGAAGTGTGAGAGGTTTATTGGAGAGTAACACCATGAAAGTGAAAGGACTTAAGAAGCAGGATTGGGCAGGGAGACACTTCATACCAAAAGCAGATATGACGTCTGTGAAAGAGGGAGGAAGTATGATGAAGTAGAGGGAGCCTCATAATGCAGATCTGACAGTTTCAGCCAACCCAAAGATCTCCCACGAAAAGTCCTGAGCTAGCCCTAGTACCACTATTATGCTCAGTCATTGGCTGGGGCTGCCCAAAAAGGCTGTGGCCTCAATTGAAAGCTGAGGCAGATTTGAAGGCATTAGCAGCTGGAGGCTGTCAGCTAACTGCACTCCTTGCAGTTAAATAGCAAGTTCTTTCTTGAAGGGAGATCAAAGTGATGCAACCCCATGGCTGCCACATAGTGTGATTAGGGAGAAGGCAAATAAACGGGCAATTTAAATCCAGTAAGGTAATAACATGGAAGCTCCATGAGAGCTTAAAAATGGAGTAGCAAACTCGATCTTGGGGACAGGAAATACTTTCAAGTATTTAAGATGAAGCCAGGATTATAAGTAGGAGTTAGTCAAATGAAGGGGGTAGGGAAAAGAAGAAAAGAGTTCAAGGCAGGGAAACATGATGCACAAAGCCTTGTGGGAGGGAAAGCATGGCAGATTTAGGGGGACAGCAAGATCTACAATATGATTTTAGTATCACATTGGAGGGAGATGTAGCAAGAGGTGAATCTAGAGAAGTAAACAGGGGATAATGAAGAGTCTTGGACAGGGTGCTAAGGAATTTGGGCAGCATAACCACATGCAAAGTGGTCTGTGATTTGAACACACAATGGCCAGTATTTTTCCCCATCAGTAGAGAATCCTGAAGATCCTATGTTCCAATTCTTTGTATTTGTTTAGATACTACTGATCCTATGAAAAGGCAACTGTATTACCTACGAGGAAGAAAATAATTCATTATTACCCATTTCCATTTTTGCCCAGTGTTTTTACCCAAGGCCACCTAATCCATCCCATCCTCCACTAGGAAAGAAATCACAGGACGGATGGACTTTGGTTGGAAAGACTGAGAAGCTTAAAGTCATAGAACCTCAGAGGCATCAGACCAAAGCACCAGGGCAAGAATCTAAAGAAATACTCTGGGGTCCCAGTATCGAAAAAGGGGGCAGAAAAGAGCCAAGAATGTGTTTTGCCTACTTCCAAGTTAGAAAGCAGTGTTTTGAAAAAAACGAGCCCTGAGATTTCACTTTTATGATTCTATTCTGAGAATAATCATAAATTTAAAGTTTTATAATGATGACTGATGAGAGTAATGATAGCTAACATCTAGTTGATGTCTACCATTACCATATACTAAGTGCTTCACACTTGATTTTATACAATGCTCAGAACAACCATATTGTACCTCAGAAGTAAGAACTATTAATTATGACTATTTTCCTATTAAAGCTGAGAGATTAAATAACATGTCTGAGGTTATACAGTCAATATGCAAAAAGAGGTTTATCAAAACATTATTTTTAAAATCATAAATAATCTAAAGGAAAAATATTAGATAAATTTTGAGTATGTGTATATAAAGAAATATTTAGTAGTTATTAGAAAGATGTTTTCAAATTGTCCAATGACACCAACAAAAATATTTATGGTCTGGTTTTTAGTGGAAAAAGTGGAATGCAAAATTGTATATACAATGTGATTTTTTAAAAAACAGCTTCACTGAGGTATAATTTATATACTATAAAATTTACCAATTTCAAGTGTGTAATTCAATGATTTTTGGAAAATCAACAGTTATGTAACCATTACTGCAATCTAGTTTAAAAATATTTCTATCACACCCCCTCTCAAAAAAAATCTCTCATGCCTGTTTGTAGTTAATATCCATTCAGACCCCCAGCCAAAATCAACTCCAATATACTTTCCTTCTCTATAGATTTGCCTTTTCTGGACACTTCATATAAATAATGTGTGACCATTTGCATATGGCTTCTTTCAATTAGGATAATGTTTTTGAGGTTTACCCATGTTGTAGCATGAATCGGTTTGTTACTTTTATGTACTAAATAGTATCCCATTGTATGGTTATAACACTTTTACTTACGGACTCACCAGTTGGTGGACACCTTTTGAATAGTTTCTTCGTTTTGGAAATTATAAAGAATGCTGCTCTGAACATTTGTGTACAAGTCTTTGTGTGGACCTGTGTCCTCTTTCTGAGTAGACAGCTCAAATGTGGAATTGCTAGGTAATACGGTAAATGTATGTTTAACTTTTGAGAAAGCACAAACAGGTTTTCAAAATGGACATCTCATTTTACATTCCCACCAGCAATTTATGAGGATTCTAGTTTCTCCACATTCTCACTGACACTTTTAATTGTGCATATTTTCATTATAGCCATTCTAGTAGATGTGAAGTGATAGCTCCTTGTGGTTTTAATTTGCATTTACCTAAAGACTAATGATGTCAAACATTTTAAAATAAGTTTATTTGCCATCTACATATCTTCAAATCTTTTGTCCATTTTTATTAGGTTGTTTGTTTCCTTATAATGAATTTTGAGTGTTCTGTATATCTTATAGGTACAAGTCCTCCATCGAATATGCGATGAGCAAATATTTTCTCTCAGTCTGTGGCTTGACTATTCCTCATAGCAGAGTCATTCAAAGAGCAGAAGTTCTTAATTTTGGTAAAGAAAATTATGGATTGTGCTTTTGCACCTTAGCTAAGAAACCTGTGCCTAATCCATGGTTCCAAAGATTTTCTTCTATATTTTCTTTTGGAAGTTTCATGGTCTTAAGATTTGCATTTAGGCCCGTGATCTATTTTTAGTTAATTTATTTTTGTATATAATGTGAAATATGGACTCAAGTTCTTTACTTTTTATTTATTTATATTTTGCATATCAACAGCCATTTCTTTTGATGTCATTTGTTAAAAAGACCATCACTCTCAACTGAGTTGCCTTGGCACCTTAGTTGAAAATCAATTGACCATATATGTATATGTCTATTTCTGGACTCTCTGTTCGGTACTACTAATCTATTTGTCAGTTTTGCCACCAATATCACACGGTCTTGATGACTTTATTACAGTAATTCTCAACTGGAAGTGATTTTGCTCCCACTGTGGGACTTTGTCTGAAATTCACACTTGCCTGACTTCTTTCCCTTCCTTGTTCTGCCTTCTCTACTCCCTTCCTGGTTTGTCCTAGGAGCCCAACTTAATAAACCGTTCACACTAATGCCTTATCTATGAGTCTTTTTGT
>NW_011888835.1:6862567-6882067 GCF_000151845.1 Pteropus vampyrus
GATCTATAAAGCACAAGCACAATGCCACTCATGATCAGAAGTGAATGTTTTAAAAATGGTGGCTGATAATCCACGAAGAGTCACATCATTAATGTGAATAGATCTGTCTGATCTCAGCTGTTGCTGCTGCAGTCACTGTTCAGACCAGGATTTGATAAGCTGGGCTCTACACTAGACTCTCTCAATCCTAATTTTTTTTTCACTTACTGGCTGTATCTGCTAGTTTTCACTGCATAACAAAATATGCCAAAATTCAGTGACATAAAAGAATTATTTCCTCAGGTGGGTTTGGGTGGCTCTGCTTCAAGCTGCAGCTGCTGGATTGGTCTGCTTCATGGATGTCCATTGTAGAACCTGAGTAAAGGGGAAAAAAAGTGACCCAGGGAAAAGCACTGCTAATAGCGATGAATAAAGTGCAAAAGATCAAGCAAGTCCTACTGCATGAACACATTTCAGGCCCTTGCTTGTGTCGCATCTACTAACATCTCATTGGTCAAACTCAAAGGCAAGAGAAAAAAAAAATACACTGCCTTTCGTGGGAGGCACTGTGAAGACACACAACAAAGGGTATGGATACAGAATGGACTGAAGGATTGGGGCCGATAATCCTATCTACTTCCTGCAGAGACAGGAAAGGTCAATTTAAACAAGTAGCTTAGTCTTGAAAGACAGCATCAAGGTGTTACCAGATGGTTCGTGTTCAGGTGTATTCTTGCTCGGCATCAGCTGAACTAAGCTCAGTTCCCCATATTGACCATAGAAATGACCTTGCCCCTTGATTTTGCTTCAGAAGACTAGGATGTGAGCTAAGAGTTCCTCTAGGCTATAGTGGCATCTCTACCTTTCCCCTTCCTCCATACCCCTCTGACGGAAAAATTCATCTACCTCCTATATTTTTAATCTAAATTAATGATATCACAACATACCAAATCATCTGATTCAGAAACCTGAACTTCATTCTGATTCCTCCTTTGTCTTCATCTCTCACACAATTTGTTTTTTAAATTTATTCCTCAATTGCAGTTGACATACAATATTATATTAGCTTCAGATGTACAACATAGTGATTAGACATCAATATACTTTACAAAGTGATCACTCCAATAAATCTAGTACCCATCTGGCACCATACATAGTTTTAGAATATTGTTGACTATATTCTTTATGCTATACTTCACATCCCCGTGACTATTTTTATAACTGGTAATTTGTACTTCTTGATCTCTTTTACATTTTTCACTTAGCTCCCACCCAAACTCTCCTCCCATAGAAGGGCCATCAATTTGTTCTCTGTATCTATGAGTTTGTTTTGTTTGTTAATTTATTTTGTTTTTTGTTTTTTAGATCCCACATACAAGTGAAATCACCTGGTATTTGTTTCTATATCCAACATGACATACTCTTCCACTCCCTCTGTTGCCTTCCTCACCGAGATCCTCCTTATCTCTCACTTCGATTACTGCAGTGACCGTAAATTGGTCTGCCTGCCACGTTCCTCACCCCCTCAGTTCATCCACTACACTGCAGTCAATTTCCTTTGAAAAGAGCAAATTAAATCATGTCAAAACCTGCTTAAGCAAAAGTCAAAGGATAGATTTTTTTTTTTTTTCCCAAAAGGACAAATCTCCAAATCTTTATGATGGCATTCAAGGACCTCCACAATCTCGCTTCCTTCCAGCCTCATCTCATCTCAACCCGCTTGTGCTCCAATCACATTGTTGTATATGTCCTTGCTATTCTCTCTGCTTGAAATGCCTTCCATGTGTCCTCTACCACACAAAAATTTCTAATTATGACCATCAAACATCACTGTCCTTTCAGAATTAATCATTCTCCCCTCTGTGTCCCTATGGTGCTTTGTTCATCATGTTATCACAGTGCAGACCTCACATAAACGTGCATATATCGATCACTCGCAGAAACCCCAGGAAGAAAAAGTGCATCGATAACTCCTGCACAATGCAGAAAACTCTCCAAAAAGTACTTACCCTGGAAGCTGTTCTTTCCCTTCTTAACATCCGGGGGGTTCTATAGGACCCCGCACACCACTAAATTTCAGTAGAGACAAGGAATCTATATGGCTGTAACAGACGGTAGTACAGAACAGGCATAGAAGGACCACGAGTATCCTATGGTCAAGCATTGCGCACATTTGCGCAATGGCAAATTAGAAGCAATAATAGCTTGGGATAAAGTGAAATATCTAGCAAAGACTTGAAATCTGAATCCTGAGAGCAATGACAGAAAAAGAGAATGCTAATTCTCTGTATTGGCATGTCACTCCCAGAATAAAATGTGAGCAAATGGCTTAACATGGGACCAGCTTTGGATATAAAAGGAACTGAGAAGACAGACAGAGAGCCGTGGAGATAAGCTGGGAAAAACTAGACCCTCCATGACAGTGATGTCCCTTTGGGTGACACTGTCAGCAAGACTACTCATACTATAATTAAATTTTAGTTAGCTCTGCATATTTGTTATGGCTTAGTTATGAAATTTTAATACTGTCTACATATATATATATATAAATATATTTATTAGTATCTATTTAGTGTATTATGTCTAATATATTTTTAAAGTGTAGATTCAATCAGACTATTTAATCCTTTTCATTGTTTTTTATTAAGTTCTGGGTAGAAAATCCTGTTGGATTTTACCAAAGGTACAATGGACCCAACGCTAAATTAAAATAACAATCTAATGCTCAGAGCACAGACCTGATACACCATTACAGAATGAGGTGGCTGAACAACGTGCTTATTTCTGGGTGGGTCACATGGAATGACAGCTCCTAATACAGCATCTTAATGTTCTTTATAGTTCTATTCAGTTTGAGAGCAGCCAAAAGAGGCATTACTCACTGTAGAACCTAGTGCTGTGTCTAGCATTCAATTAGGTATTCAATAGGTGCTCACTGTTCTTAATTACACTGGTACCAGAAAGATGCTCACTGGTGCACCCTGGTCTGGACTGAAAATAGATGTGCTTCACGGAAGGTGATGCTAAGCTGCTCCTTGAACAAGAGCCCCTGGGTGTTCCTGTGTTGCTCTACCTAGTGAATGGAGCGCAGACAGGGTGGGCAGGGTGTCTATGGAAGAGGTTGCATTGCTTTGTCACCACGCACCTTAGCACATTTCTAGTCTGTCCAGCTTCCAGGAGAATAAATAATTAAAAAGAAGGTAGATGTCTGAATCAACACTATCCATGAACACAGAGTTGAATAAAATGAAACAATTTGGATTTTTTATTCCAGTTTTAGATTTTTTCTTTTCCTTCTCATTCTGTAGTTAATCCACTTACTGGAGTGAAATTTATGTGTCACAAGCATAGAAATAAAGCCGAGCATTTCTATCCAGCACCAAATTCTTTTTGTATCATAACACATACATTTTTTTCATAATATGTAGTATTAATAAGTAATTTATTTTTAGCTTTATGTAATGAATAATCTCAAAGTTACTATTCCGTTTTAGCTGAAGGCAGAGGGGACTCTAAAATGGGACTAAACTTATGTGAGATTAGCTGGGGAATCTACTGTATTTTTTATTCCAGCTCAAGCCGGTTGCTCCCTAGGTCAGTAACCGTAAAAAGACCCATCGGTAGCAACTCTTTTCATTTCACAGGCACTTTTCATAGCACTAATAATAACAACATATGACCACTCAAGCCAGAAAGAACAAAACCTCTGTGATATAACATCAGATTTTACCAGTGTGAAAATTCGGCCTAATATCCCTTGCTCGGATCCAAGCATCTCTCAGCTAACTTGTTTTGTCAATGCCACTGACTGTGGGTGGAAGGACAGAGCTGAGATTTCCTTTCGTGTTTCAGAGGTTTGTTGGAGAAACACTGGGCATCAAGGCTCTAACTGGGACTGAACACTAAATATTTTAAAAGGGCTCTATGTATGCATTAGTCTAAGAAAACCCTTATACCCAATATTTTTTAAATAGCTGGAAGTAAATTAAAAACAAATACTACTATATTTATCAATTTTCCTACATTTCCCAGGATATCCAAATTTTGCATGTACAATTCAGTTTAATAAGCATTTATTGGGTACCCATGATGTACAAAGGCTCTGTGGTAGACACTAATGGTAATACAGAGAGAAAGTTACCGGATAGAAGAGGGAGGGCATGTACATAAAATACTATAAAATATGGCAAAAATATGGAGAAAATTAAAAACGCTTTGCCATAGGGTTCTGAGTGACAGAATACCCACATGGAGGGGAGGAGCAAAGGCCTACACAGCTGTTGGTCATCTGCTCTTAGCAGTCATCAGTATTTGACATGAATGAATAAATAAATCAATGATGTGTTTGAGGGATAAGTATGGATACTGACTTATAGAAATGGGGAGAGGAGGACATTCCAGATGGAGGAAAAAAATATAGGCAATGACAGTAGCAAGAAAATTCATGGTAATACTCTAGGAAAACAAGTGGTTTTATATGATTTGAAGGGGTTTACATAGAGTAGGAGTGGCTCAGATGCACTGAAATCATGCTTCGTCAGGACTGTAAAGTCAAGATGAGAAACTTTTACTCAGTATAGCAATCAAAATTGGGAATAATATGATCTGCATAGGGCTTCGGGAAGATTAATATAATTTTCCAGTGAAGGACATGGCTTTGGGCCAGAGATTTGAACTCCATAACTAGTTCCACCAGTTATAAACTGAAGGACCCTGTGCATGTTACTTAATCTCCCAGAGCCTCAGATTCCTCATTATTAAAATGGAGATATTTAGCCTACTATTAATGTATAAATCCATGAACATAAAGAACACTGACTCCAGAATAGTGGCTACCTCAATGAATAAAAAGTAGGAAATGGGTGGGCAAAAAAAAAATTTGCTGAAGCAAATATGGCCAAAGGAAAGTATTGTCAATCATAGGTATTGAGAACATGTATATCACTTTCAATTTTTCTAAATGTTTGAAATGTTTCATAATTGAAAAAAATATCCATCCCAACTTGCAGTCATGGTTGCTGGACATAATATTTATCAAGTGTGTGACACAGGTCCTTGCACATAGCAGGGTTTCATGAATGAAAGCTATTTCATCATTGTTTTTACAATGGCACGAGGAGGGTAGTAAGATAAAAAATATAGGATGAAAGAAAAATAGCAGACTCAAACTATAGAGCAGGAAGGACTTTCACTTATAACCAAGATGGAATAACAGGGACCAAATACATCTTCCCATTTAACACAGCTGAAAAAAAAATGGACAAACAGAGGAGACAAAGTTTTGCAAGGCGCTGGACATCAGACAGTGACGGGTGATGTTCCCAGAAAGATGGGGAACGAGCGTGGTGAACCCTGTGATTGCCTCCGCTCACTGCTTGGAGAGAGCTTCCAGGCCTTGGAGTAGGAAACGGAACTCAGGTGGATCCCATGACCTCCTTGAGTTGGGGAGACAACTATGGGAGTCCCGCAAGGCCCAACTCCCAAACTGCTAGAATTCGCATGGGAGAATACCTGAGGAGAGACAGCTGCACAGAGAGTGGGCTCTGGGCGTCTGCAGAGGATGCTCCTTGCCTATTCAGCGGACTAATGATCAGCACCTGCATGTAAGAAAACTACCCGACACTTGGAAAAGAACCATCTGAAAGAATTAGAGGAAACAGCCCTTCAGACCTTACACGGCACAAGGGAGATCGCATGCTCTCGCCAGTAAGAATAGAAAATGCTGAAGTTCGCAGGGCATAAAGTATAGTGCTCAGAAAGGTTTTACTTCACTAGTGGGGAAAAATTAATCCTGTACTAAGTAGGGCTCTGGTTGTGCCTAATAAAGCTACATAGCAAGACCCAAAAGAATCAAACCGTTTCCAATTTCTAAGTAACTTAACCATATTCCAGACCAAAGCTCAGAAATATTTATAGGAGTATAAAAATATACAGAACCCTACAAGGTAAAACTCACAATATTTAGGGATTAACCTAACAAAAGACAAATAATACCTATTTACAGTAGTGCCCCCTTATCCGAGGGGAATAAGACCCCTAGTGGATGTCTGACACTACGGATAGTACCGAATCCTATATACACTATCTTTTTCCTATACACACATACTGATGATAAAGTTTAATTTATAAACGACGCATCATAAGACATTAACAACAATAACTAATAAAATAGAACAATTACAACAAGAGATTGTGATAAAAGTTATTTGAACGTGGTCTCTCAAAATCTTTTCATACTGTACTCACCCTCCTTCTTGTGATTACGTGAGACGATAAGATGTCGAACCCATTCCTGCATCTGTGTGGCTGCTCCTGACTTGCAGTAAACGGCCTTGTGTCACTCATTTCAGGGGATCCCTGCTGGAGTCTTTGTGTAGGCTCAATGCTTTCCTGCACAACACGCTGCCATCAACCAGAACACGTTTCCCGTTCATGTTTTCCACCCACAAATTAAGTGCCTTTTCCACACTTATCATGCGCTGTGGCCGTAACTTTTGCAGTTTGAGGTGCGACAGCAAAACTAGCACGACTTTCTTTCTCTTCCTTCACAATTTCACTTAGAAGTTCGTTCTTACTGTTGAGCTTAGCAACCTCAGCCACGTTTTTTTTCTTTCCTCATTAAGTCAAGAACTTAGACTTTTCACATAAAGGAAGCACTTTACGGCTTTTCTTTAGCATTATGTCTAAGTTGCCAGCATCACTACTCCTGCTCTTTGGGGCCGTTAGGAAGTAAAATAAGAGTTTCGGTGACACAAGTGCTGCGATATCTCGATTCCTCGATAGTTGACCTGATAACCAAGATGGCTACTAAGTGAGTAACAGGTGAGGAGCATATACAGTGAGCGGACGCTGGACTAGTGGAAGATTCACATCCTGGACGGGATAGAGCAGATATCGCGAGATTCCATCATGCTACACAGAACAGCAGGCAATTTAAAACATGAATTGTTTATTTCTGTAAATTTCCATTTAGTATGTTCAGACCAACATACTAAATGGAAACATACATCAGTTTCTGGGTAACTGAAACCCCAGAAAGCAAAATCATGAATAAGGGGGACTACTATAATGAAAACTACAAAACATTGCTGAGGTTAATTTAAGCAGACTTGAAAGAGATATACTATGCCCACATATCTGAAGGCTTGGTATTTTTAATATATCAATATTCTCCAACTTTATCTATAGATTCAATACAATTCCAGTCAAAATCCATGGAATTTTAATGTAAATACAATGTCACTAAAAGAACCAATACAACTTTCAAAATGAAAAACAAAATTTATGCTACCTGATCTCAAGATTTATCATGAAGTTTCAGTTATCAAGACAATCTAAAATTAATAACAATATAGATAAACTGATCAATCGCACAAAAGAGAAAGTCCAGAAACCAACAAAATAGAGAGACCCACACATATGTGGTCAATTTATTTCAACAAAGTGGAGGAAGAGTTTCCAACAAATAGTGTGGAATAATTTGTTATCCATATGCACACACAAAAAAAGGAATTTTGATCGATACTTTGAGCCATATACAAAAACTGACTGAAAATGGATCATAGACCTAAATGTGAAGCCTATATCTACACAAGTTCTGGAAAAAAACATAGGAGAAAAATCTTCATAATCTTGGTTTAGGCAAAAACTCCTTAATTATAACACCAAACGTATGATCTATAAAAGAAAAAAAAAATAGACCATCAGAATTATAAGCTTCTCTTCAAAAGATACTGTGAAGAGAATGAAAAGTCACAGACTGGCAGAAAATATTTGCAGACCCTATATCTGTCACTTGTATCCAAGATACAGGTAAAGAACCCTTAAACTCGATAATAATAAATAATAAGTTATCAATAATATTATTGTTATTAATTTATTTAATAAACAAACATTTTGCAAAAGATTTAAACAGATCCTTTACTAACGAACACACATAGCAAGTAATCACAGGGAAAGATCAATGTCACTGTAAAAAGTATAAAACAACCTTTAGTGATAGAAAACAGACTGATTGCCTGGGATGGGGCCAGTTGGGAAGGAGTCTGAGGCTACTTTTAAGGGTTACAGTTATATTCACCACTTTGTATGTTTCATAGATATATATATATTTGTCAAAATTTATCAAATTACACATTTTAGGTGCATTTTATTGTATGTCAATTGTACTTCTAAAAGGTTTTCGCATACTTATAGAGAATGTGCTCTTATTGGCCAGAAAGAAATCAAAGATGACTCCAAGATAATGTCAAGGTTTCAGCTTTGGGTGGCTGATGAATATGGTGGTTCTATAAAAAAGAAGAGAGAAGAAACAGATTGGTTGAGGATAATGATGAGTTCATTTTGGGACATGTTGACTTGGAGAAACTGATGGAATGTTCAGGTGGAGATATCCAACAGAAAGATGAAATCTAGGTCCAGACTTTTTGAGAGGCCTGATCTTTCATAGTGTACCTTTTATAAAAGTGATTATTGAATTCCTGCAAAGGGGACATGGAAGTGTGTGAAACTTTGAGGAATTTCTACAAATACAGGGTAGGGATTGATAAAGCAGTAAAAATCATGTGGAAGCAATAGCTGGTAAGGAAGAAAAGGCAGTATTGAGTGAGGTCTAGGCATGAGAGGATTCCAAAGATTAAATGATATCCAATATCAAATACATCATTAAAGTTGAGGAAGATAGAGAACTGAGAAAAACACCTTTTTTTTTCATTAGTTATTAATTGTCTAAGCTTAATAAAAAGAAAAACAAAAACAAAAAACCCTGCTTTGGTAAGATATTAGAGGTTAAAGCCTAATTTTGAAGGGTTAAATATTGAATGGATTTAGACAAATAGGCATTCTTAACTTCCTGCTTATGTTTTTAAGAATATAGGTGACAACATAATTTGTGGAGATATGATTTCAGTTTTTAGAGTTTGGATAATGTGAGCATGTTTTTAGAGGGGGGCGGGGGGAGAAAGCAACAGGAGAGACTGCAGATACAAGCCAAGACAAATTAGTACACAGTGTTTCTAATGTACTTGGCTGTACATTAGAACCACCTGGGAGAGCTTTGAAGCAATACTGATGCCTTTGTGAATCAAATCAGAATCTCTTGTTGGGAGCAAAATCTGGGTGCTTCAATCTTCTTAAAGTAGGGAGTGAGAGATGCGATGAAAGGAAAGGTTTTTTTCCTTCCAATGTTACATAGTCACTCTTGGCGTAGGAAACAAATGGCTCTTCATGTAAGAAGGAGAGGGGGTGTGGGGGGAGGGGAAACTCCTTTCCCATTTTTTTTTTTTTTTTTTTTGGTGTTTGTTATGGTCAGGAGATACTTTCTATAGCTTTTACACCCTCGGCTTCCATTTATAATTATTGTTTGAGGTCAAGGTCAATGAGAGAAATGTGAGACTTTCAAAGAGAAAATGTAATTTTGAAGCATCTCTTCTTATCCCTTCTCTGGATTTTGATGGTCACACCAGCTAATTTCTGCTTCAGCTGTAACACAGTTAGGGCTGTCAGGGGCCCAGCCACCCATACCACCGTCAAGGGTCACCTCAAGGAATAAAACTGTGCAGCCCAACACTGGTCTATCTGTTTATCTATTATCTATCTATCATCTTTCTATCTATATCTATCTATCTATCTATCTATCTATCTATCTATCTATCTATCTATCTATCTATCTATCTATCTATCTATCTATCTATCTATCATCATCATCTAGCTAGAATTGAAGCATAGAAGCATTGAGGATACATGGTAAACGCTAGCTGTTATTAGTATTCTCTTTCATGCTTTTAAATTTACTTATGACCTTTTAGACCAGTAGTTCTCAAAATGTGCTCCCCAGATCAGAAGTACCTATATCACCTGGGAACATGTTCGAAATGCAAATTATCCTGCTCAGACCTACTAAATCAGAAACTCTGTGGGTGGGAGCCGGTGATCTGTGTTTTACCAAGTTCTGGGTAGTTCTGATGCATGAAATATGAGAACCACTGCTCTAGATTACTGGGCTTGCTAAGTAAATGAGTAATGAGGGAGGGCTTTTACTTATCTTTGTAATTCTCAGCTGTGTTTAGGACAGCTAACGTAGAATCAGTAATAGGTGCCCCTTATAGTATGTACTACACTTTACAATTCTTTATTATTTAGCTGGCATTGAATGAGTGCTTGTTTTCTGCCAGGCATAGGTTTTAACCAATGGATTTTCATGCCTTATGTCATTCCCTGCTCATTTTATTTGCATCACCTACACTTCCAAACTAATTCCTATGCTCTCAGAGGGCAGGGACACAGGGTCTCACACAGTGTTTGCATATGCCATTGTGCCAAATACATTTTTGCCACCTGCTAACTAATTGATAGGGGCCGACAGACTTTTTCAGAACTTGGTAAGTTCTAAAAAATGTTTTTTTTCTTTTTTCCCTTTATGATTTGAAACATGATACTAAGTAACATAGTCGAATCCAATTTTTTAAAAAAACTTTTTATCCTCTCCATGCTCCTCCTAAATCCTTGCTTTCTGCTTAACTTTGGATTTGTCCTTGAAATATGTCTGCTTGTGTAGTAGCTTCTGGGTTGGTACACTGGGTTTCTCAACTTCATCCGATTTCAGTTCTGCATAATAAATAATAGCCATTTTAGCTGGAGTTTTAGCTATGAATAGCTTCTCTCTTCATAACTTCATCTTATATTTATTGCCTAAAATGATAGATTGAAAGTCATCACCTAGCAACTGGTACATTTTTCTTTTGTCATCTAGTTACTTGTAATGACTGACTACTACTATGGCTTCACTGGCTCATGCTGGTCAAAAATGGAATAATGTGTCTATAAATAGTGGTCTATTTACATACTCTTAAGACTAGCAGTGCGGACTTACTGAAATGAGTTCATGTGTACAAAATACTTTGTCTATCAATTTATTTCTCGCATTCTCAAAAGAAGTGGTTGATTCCAGCCTATCTAGGATTTTATACTTACAGCGTTTTATTAGTTCTGTTATCTCAAACCCCAGATCTCCGGTTGGAGACTGGCTTTTGTGTCCTGGTGAAGAAAGCAACTAAAAATTTAAAGCAAGAAAGAAGACAAAAAATTTTATATTGCTTTATGTTCATTTCTCATATATTGCTCTGTCACACACAAAAAATTAATGCTTTGTACTTTAAAAGAGGCTTTCATCCAAAAACCTCAAAGAACTTTATAAATAAATAAGCATGATTATCCACATTTACAGGTTGGGAATGATGCACAAAGCTGTTAAAAGTGCATTGTACATCGTTGGCAAGAAGCGGCTCGTTTTAATTAAATGCCTTATAAAATTAGTTTATTTGCTGTTTAAAAATATGTATACTAGGTTCCTCTAGGCCTCAGCAGATCATGGATATTAGCGAAGTTATAATAATGGTCAGCCCCAACTTCTCTGGTTCTTCCCTCCTACATAATTCAAGACTTCGGCTTCCTGCAAAGGCCTCTGTTTTGGATCTGGTTGTTCCCAGGGGGCATCTCTTCTGTGCTCATGGACCATCTATGCCCGTTGGGCCTCCTCTGCTTTACTGAGCATCAGTTTCCAATCAAGTGCTGGAATGCAGTCTCCCCCACCCCCACCCCATTGCTCTGCCAGACACCTTCACAAAGTTAACCGTGTCCGTTAGGTACCAGAGCCACACAGTGCGCAGTGACCTGAGGTGACACGGAGAGAAGGCCCTCTTTTTTTTGTGTCATGTTCTGCAGCCCAAGGCAGAGCATCTTGAGTGCTAGTGTTTTGTCAGTGGCTTTTCTTTTCAAGAGCTCTATCACTTTTCACTTCTCCCCCATGTAGCCCTGGGCTCAGAGATGTAACCTGGTGATGGGCATCACGTTGCACTTGGAACTTTGCAAATTCAGTGGTCTTCTCCAGTGCTGAGGCTCTCTGAAAACTTTATGTTCAACAGGAGAATCTCGAGGCCTAGCTGATTCGAGGCTGGAGAAGAGGGGCTGCTTTACTCTCGTTCATGTGTCGGCCTCCTGGAGTAAACACCAGGATCGGTGTGAAGAGGCACAGCACCTCAATATGAAACAAGCCACTCTGAGGCCAGGAGAGATCAAGGTAGTCAGACCCCTCTGTACTCACGTCAGCATACAGAGAAAAACGTGAACAGTGTCCAAGTCGAAAAAAATGGCCGACCGTTTTAGAAGACGGGAACGCCGTCAGAACATGGCAGTAATTCTATGTCTGGGCATCTCAATAAATCTTACCTGGAATTAGGGAGCACTAAGGTGAGACAAAGGCTATAATTGATACAGAAGCTGCTTTTGCTTCGCTTTCTGAAAGCATCTAATCCAGAGCAAAGCCTCTCCCTTCTCAGCCCTTCCCCACATCACCCACCCTCAGCCCAAATCCTAGAAATAAGTCCTCTTTAACATCCCCTTCCTGAGACTCTTCGAGCTTCTCTGTGGTGTGCATTCTTGTTTCACTCTAATGAGCAATAAATGCAGCTGTTCAACTACAGCTGTGTTCCTGGAGGCCTTCGGGTGGACGGCCTTGACACCCAAGTGGACATAACAAAGGGCTCCCTTGCCCTCTGGCGTTTTGTTGGGTTTGGACAATGAGGGGAATCGGCAGAAGATAAAGGGCAAGAGAAAAATGAAGTCAGGGTGTCTATTCCCCCATCGTCCTCCCCCTGGCAACCATGTCCTCTTTCCACATTTCAGTGACCACAGTCTCCCCTCTGTTGTTAGCTCTGAGGCATTGCACCAGATATCGTTGGTTTCCCCATGTTCGGACCACACTTTTGTAGGTAGTGTCTTTATTAAAAGCTCTTCAGCTATCCAGTTCGAGAGTGCTGTTGATTTATCGCTGGGACCAAGGCTTTCTTCCTGGATTCCCCTCATTATACTCTGACCCTTTTCTCTTGGGATGAGTTCTCGAGATATATTTCAGTTCTCCTGCAAATAGATCTCTGGCTTGCCTGCTTCACCAGTTTGTCAGGCACATCCCAGACAGGACAGAAGCATACTTTGACAAGCTATCCCTCTTGCTGCCCTATCAAGCTTAATTAATAGGTTTAGAAAAGACCTTCAGAAATTATTAAATTTCAAGATCAGCTGACTGGAAGGTCTTTCCTTTCCTTTTCTGGCTGCTGTGTCAGAAAACTGCCCACCCCTTGTGGAGATCAAGTTCCAGAGAAAAGCATTTAGGATTATGAAGACATATGTATGTTGAATGAACCCACTTTCTCGATAAAGAAAATACAAATATTTAAGCAAACACATCAATATCTCTAACCGTGGATTGCCTAAGAGATCACCCTTAATTAACACATTTTAAAATGTTAAGCATTTGAACATATTTTTTTTTCTTTCAAAACCAGTAACAAACAGACTGATTATAAAATCCAGGGAACACGGTATGCAAATTTCCTTTCATGGAAGCTACTCCACAAGGAAATGCAAATCCTGGCACAGCATTTTAAGTTTTAGCACATATTTGTTCTCCCTGTGACTTAGTTTGGTTTATTATTGTTTTATCAAAAATGATACACTTTCTTTTTAAATATGTGATTTTGAAAAGCTTTCCTGCAGATGCAATTGTTTCAAAATTACATGTTGGGGCTACATTTCTTTGTTCCTGTGGGAATACATCTTCACTTGTATAATGTAAGTCAGTATGAAAATAAGATTTGCTTAAAGGAAATTGCTTTATAGCCATGCTTCAGAAGCATGTGGAGTCCATCAGTCAGCTCACCAACGTTATCAGCAGAATCCCGTAACCTCAAAGGCTCTTTCGGGGAGACTAAGAATAGTTCTAGAGGACTTTGGCAGAGGGAATATGTACAGTTTCTGAAATATTTTAATTGTAATTTAAAAAGAGAGGATGAGGAAGACAACAAAGAAATCCCTTTTTATGTGCTACCTCTAGGAGCCAGCTTTATTTTAAATAAGCACATATGTAGTATAAACAAACATTTATATTATGGAGATAAAAAAAACTTTGCACGATTAAACCTGGGGCCTTCACGGAAATTTCAGGTTTGTAGTGGGCTGCTTTCGGCCATGGTCTCAGACCCCGAGGGAACATTTAGACTTTCAGATCTGTTATCAGGCAATATCTATACGTTATACCCATTACGCAGAGGTTGATCAGTTAATCTGAGATCTGGAAATGCACAAGTGACTCACTAGCTGTGTAAGGCAAGTTACTTAACCCCTCTTAGCCTCAGCTTTTTCATCTGGGGAAACAACAGTACACTGAACTCTTAGAATTCTTGTAAAGATTACATGCCATACATGCTTGCCGAGCTTAGCACAGTTCCGGGCTCAATATATGCTAGCTATTATTATTGTTATAATTATTGCAGACATATTAGTTTAATATTTTGATTTGAAAACTAATACTCCTTATAAACTAGGAAAGGGACTTAAAGTCATCTTTAAGATGTCATATGCTATGGGTCTATGTATACTTTGCAAATTTTCTGGGAACACATCAAATATCTCCCAAACAATAAAACACATCAATTTAATTAATTGTAACGTTTAGAGGAGTATGTAAGGCATGCTAATGTAAAAATAAGTCCAATCCTTACATTTCTAGTTAATTGATTTTGACAAGGATACCAAGAAAGTTCAATGGGGAAAATTGTCTTTTAAACAAATGAGATCGAGATAACTAAATATCCATGTGAAAGACAATAAAGTTGGACTCCTACCTCATACCATACACACAAATGAACTCAAAAGGGATCACAGACCTAAATGTAAAAAACATGGTCAATAATATCATAATAACTATGAATGGTGCCAGATGAGTATTAGACTTACTGTGGTGATCACTTCATAAGATAAATAAATGTCTAAACACTGTGTTATATACCTGAAACTAATATGATATTGTATGCCAACTATAATTGAAAAATAAAATTTAAAAAGTCTTTGAAGATAATATAAGAGTAAATCTTCAAAGCCATGGCCAACAGTTTCTTGGATATGAGAGTTATAAAAAAATAGAATGAATACATGCATATATATATATAGTTCAGGACGAGTGTCCCCAAGATATGCCACTTTGACATGCAGATTATTTTGAGCTGAAAACATTCAAGGCTCAGAAGACTCAAGAAAAAATTTGGCTTCCCCCTTTACTGCCTAAAAGAATTTTAGAGAACCTGCTCCAGGAAGTGAGATATGACGGATAACTGCACTTTATTCTGAACTAGGTATGGTAGATAGGGAGGAACCTAGCTAAGTCCATTCAATCAAAGCCTTCTCTCTGTCCCATTGTTTCAAGATGCCCCAGCAAACATTTGCTTACTAAACATGAACTCTTTTTCATCCCCTTGTAAATCTGCCTTCCTTTCCTTTGAAGTCTTAGACTCTTGCTTCCCCATCCTTGGTCTGGAATGGCATATATACCTCATTTTGCCTTACTGTCTTTTCATGTTCATGTGAATTCCCCATGTGCATGTATTAAAAATTTTCTTCTGTTAATTTTCTTTATGTCATTTTAATAATTCTAACAGCCAGAGAACTAAGAGGGATATAGGAACGTTTCCCCATTCCCAATAATATCTATATTTTTATTTTGGTCTCTGCCCTGAGTGTCTGTCGCAGAGCTTCTAAAACTCTTGTAATTTCCTTAGGGATAATAAAAGCACTAGGAGCATCTTTTGTTCTTGTTTGGTCTTTGACCCTGGTTTCTGACACAGAACTCCTAAATCCCATGGAATTTCTTGGGCGATAGGAGTGTCTTTTATTCAGATGAGGCAATGCTTGGAGGGGGCTGGGTGGGGGCCAGTCAGCAGAAATACCAAGCCATTATTAAAAAAGCTTGGAACTTTCAGCCTTATCCTCTATTCTCTATCTGGGAAGGGGAAGGAGGCTGGAAACTAACTTAATGATCGATCATGCCTATGTGATGATGTGTCCATAAAAATCCACAAAGTATGGGGTGTGGAGAGCTTCCAGGTCGATGAACACATCCACATAGCAGAAAGGTGAAACACTCCAAATCCAGAAGGACAGAAGCCCTTACGCTTGGGCTTCTCCCAGACTTCACCCTATGTATCTCTTCACCTGACTGTTCATCTGTATCCTTTATCGTATCTTTTTATAATAAACCAGCAAATATAAGTAAATGTTTCTCTGAGTTCTGTGAGCTGCTCTAGCAAATTAATTGAACCAAAGGAGGGGACTGTGGGAACCTCCAATTTTTTATAGCCAGTCGATCAGAAGCACCTAGACTTGAGACTAGCTTCTGAAGTAGAGGCAGTCCCATGGGACTGAGCCCTTGGCCTGTGGGACCTAACACTATCTCCAGGTATATAGTGTTAGAATTGAGTTGAATTGTAGGACAGCCAGCTGGTGTCAGAGAATTGCCTGGTGTGAGTGTGAGAAAAACTCCTACGCATCTGGTATCAGAAGTGTTGTGAGTGTGGTAGTATTGTGAAAAAAATGTAGTGAGAAAAGGAAGGTTTTTAAACTCTACAATAAAGGTACAAGTGACAAAATTAAAAATAGATCAATTAGACTACACTAAAATTTAAAACTTTTGTGCCGTGAATGATACTATCAAGAAAGTGAAAACACAATATCTGCGTTTTGTGTTTTAGGAGAAAATATCTGCGAATCATACATCTGATAAAAGGATTTCTATCCAAGAGAGAAAAACAACTTTTAGGGCTCAACGAAAAGCCAAATAACCAAATTTAAAAAATGACCTAAGGATATGGAGAGACATTTCTCCAAAGAGATATACATATGAACAACAAGCACATGAAAAGATGCTCAACATCATTGTCATTATGGAAATGCAAATCAAAACCACAATGAGATACCACTTTATACCCTCTAGGACGGTTATAATAAAAAAGTCTCACAATAACAGGTATTGGTGAGGATGTGGAGACACTGCACACATTGCTAATGAGAAGAATATAAAATGGTTCAGCCTCTTTGGAAAACAGTCTGGCAGGTCCCCCAAAAGTTAAACATATAGTTACCATATTCCCCAGTTATTCCAGTTCTGGTATAGCTCCAAGAGAAATAAAAATATATATTCACACAAAAACTTGTAGACAAATGTTTGTAACAGCGTTATTCATAATAGTCAAAAGTGGAAACAACCCAAATGTCCATCAACTGATGAATGGATAAAGAAAATGTTGTATATTCGTACCATGGAATATTTTTTTGGCAATAAAAGGGAATGAAGTACTGATACATGCTACAACACATGAAGTACTGATACATGCTACAAAACAGTATATTAAGTGAAAGAAGTCAATAATAAAAGATCATATATTGTATGATTTCATTCATGCGCAATGTCCAGGACAGGCAAATCTATAGAGATAGAAAGTAGAGTAGTGTATGTGAAGGGCTAAGGGGAGAGGAAGGTTGGAGGGGACAGGCAATGACTACTAATGGGTACCGGGTTTCCTTTTGGGGTGATAAAAATATTGTGAAATTAGATTGTAGTAGATGGTTGCACAACCCTGTGAATATATTACAAAACTTGGAATTGTGTACTTAAAATGGGTGAATCATATGGTATATTAATTATATCTCAAAAAGGCTGTTAAAAAAAAAAAGGAAAAGAAACCCAAAACAGATCTTGAACGCAGATTTTATAGTTAGTTTCCTCAGCCTAGGTTTCTAAAATATAAAATATATATTTGAACATTGCATTGCTTTAGTTATATTTTATAGCAGTCAAAGTCTGGAAAGCCTGTTTGAGCAAATTGGAGACCACTGGAACTTTGGATGGGAATGTAATTACCGAACGAACCTTAAGAAAAGACATTCTAGTCTAACTAGGAGGTACTATTGGATTTTTAGTAAGTGTAACTCCCAGGAATTAGTCTTTTTGTTCCTCGCATAGGATAGGAAGGACACTTTTCAACCAGCCCTCTTTTCTTATCGGGCAAGTGATACAGGGTTGGCTCATGGTGAAGAGTGAAACCTCTTGAGTAAACAATACTATTCCTTGTAAATGCTCAAAATTTCTTTCCCGTTGTTGCTTTCCTTTCAAGTATTGGTTGAGACAGGGCTCTGTGTAGCTTACAAGGTGTTAGGCATTGTCAGGGTGTGATGTTAAAGCTGAGGCCGCTCTCTGTAATGGTCGACTGTCTTATGAAGGTGCAAGTGCAGAAGGCAAGCCGGTGCATTAAGGAACAGAAGCACTTGCTTTAAAGGGCCCAGAAGCTTAGCTCAAATCCAATATGTCTAGAACGTCATCTCAATGACAAAATAAGTAGTTGTCATTGTATATTATAAGGTTCTATCCTTTAGACAAGTAATCTCTGTTTTCTTTTATGTCATAAACTATTTGGGGATGTGCTTTTGACCACTATATATATATATATATCCCCAAATAGTATATACATATATATGTATGTCACGATATATGTATATATGAATATATAACTCATTTGGTGATTAAAAATGGTATATGTTAAGTAATTGTAAGACTTTGAAATGATTCATTGTATATTGAAAAGGGCAAATTATTCTGAAGAAAAGCTGGGTTCAAATCTTGGCTCTGCCAGTTAAAAGTGCTGGACCCTGGGCAAGTGATGTGAAACTTTCAGATTTGGTCCCTTCCTCTGGCAATAGGCTAATAGTTTTACCTGTCTCGTAGAATTGATCTGAGGGTTCACTGGGCCAAGGTTTACCAAAGGTCCTCCATAAAGTGAAAAGGGGCCTCAGAGTCATCTTTGTTGCACGTGGACCTATTTCATGTCCCCACTGAGACTGATATCTCCCTGTTTCTGTAGCTTCTGAAACCTCTACTTTATTTTGTTTCTATCATTACACTTATTTCTCTGTACTGTGTCTAGGTCTAGGTGCCCTGCCTGTCAAATCAGCAGGTTGGTTGATTCGATGGTCATTTGGGGGCCCTTTGCTTGGTGAGGGATGGAGGTATGCAAAGCACCCTTCCCAGACACGTCCCTAAGGAGGCTGGGATGTGGCATGTGTCAAGGGTGTCTAGATGGGTCATTCGTTCATTCATTCAACAACTATTAATGGAGTGCTACTTTGGTATAGGTGCTTGGGATAAAGTGGTTTACTATGCTGACAAAAGCTCTGCTCTCAGAAAGAAGAAGATGCAATAATCAACGAAATAAACAAATAAATAAATGCATAATTTCAGAGAATTTTAGGTGCTCTGCAGAAAATAAAGCAAGATAAAAGGATAGAAAGTGGGAGTGGAGACTCTTTGTTTTTTCTCTTTTTCTTTGGAATAAGTTCAAATCTACAGAAAAGTTTAAATAACAGTATGCAGTGAACACTCACTTCTCATCACCTAAGTTCACCAATTATTAACATTATGCTACATTTGCTTTTTCTCCCTCCTCTATGTGTGTACATCTTTATATGATATATATATATACACACATATACACATACACGTATGTGCGGGTTCTTACTGCTGTTGAACCATTAAAAAAAAAAAAAGTTAGTTACAACTGAAAGAGTCCTGATCAGTGTTCCTGCCTTGAGAATTACCGTAAGGATTAAATGAAGCAATGCCTTCAGTGCCTGCCACATTGC
>NW_011888835.1:6882522-6897268 GCF_000151845.1 Pteropus vampyrus
TCTTTACTAATGATGGTCAAAGTGTATGGGCTACAACCTACATCCTTGTCTTGACCTTCTAATTGCTCTACAATTTCTCTGATGCTGATTTTAGTATATTTATAGCTTTCTCTTTTATGGTACGTTTTCTTGTGAATTGCCTCAACTACTTTGTGGAAATAAATGGGTTATGAATAAGTTAAAGGATTCATATAAATGTTAAAAAAAATTGACAAGCTTGAAATGATACCATACGAAGACACAGGATATGGCCTTGGTTTCCTACTCACTGACCATCTTACCCCCAACGTCAGCCGAATAGAACAATATATTGAACAACAAAAAAAAAGGTGTTTAAAATTTTAACAGGAATGGCACAGGCAAAAGGCATAGCTGATATTCTTGTTATCTACAGAAAATCAAAAGTCCTAATTTGAAGAGAATACATTAATACCGATTTTGGAGGACAGATGTAGAATCAGCATTTGAAAAGCGGGCATATCTGCTTTTTTTTTTTTTTTCTTTTAACCAAAGGCAATAAAAGAAATATTTTCGTTAATAGAAATGCTCATTATATTTTCAACTTTACACACTGGGACAGAAACTGGGCAATAGCAATATCTTTACTGTGTTACCAGAACTGAGTTAGC
The DNA here is from genome assembly GCF_000151845.1 of Pteropus vampyrus. NCBI lineage: Eukaryota > Metazoa > Chordata > Mammalia > Chiroptera > Pteropodidae > Pteropus > Pteropus vampyrus. Next base: position 6,883,152 of record NW_011888835.1, read on the forward strand.
TGGTCTCATGGATACCCTGGGAAGCATCGAGAAGCTCAAAAATGCAGAATGAGGACTACAAATCGAATGCCTGTTTACTTACCTGTCTCTCCTTCTGAACAACATTCTCCACAAGGACTGGACCTTGTCTGCACAATTTCCTGTTGTGTTCCCGGGGCCTAGCATGATACTCCCCATGGGAGGCCCCCAGTAACTACTTGTGGAATGACTCATGACTACCTCCTCTCTTCCTGTGAGAGCAACTTTGCGTGTATCGATGGCCAAGTCATCACTGGCTCCATTTCTTCTTCTATCATCAATTCGTCACCAATTAAATTCTTTGCTCTTACCTAAAGGCAGGAGTTCTTAAAATGCAAAGGGGTTCAGAAGGCCCTTGAACCCGCTGAAGATGTTATGTAAAAGGTTGTGTGTTGGGTACATTTTTTTCAGTGAGAGCATCCATAGCTTTCAGGAGAGTTTCAAAAGTACTTGTGATCTTTTTTTTTTTTTTTTTCTTTAACCAGTCTTTCCCTCGGATTATTTGTCTCTGTCTTATTGATTTGTGGAAGTTGTTTGCATCTTCCAGATACAAGTCTTTTGTGTAATACAGGTAATTGCAAATTTCTTTCCCTACTCTGCCGCTGACATTTTCACTCTCTTAATGGTCTCTTTTGTGAACTGAATTTATTAATTTTAATGTGGTACAATTTTTCATTTATTATTCTTTTTTATTGTTTTAATTAAAACTTTTTTTTTCCTACACAGTTGGAGCTAAGAAAAGGCTTCCAAGTATGGAATGTCACCTCTGAAATTGAACAGGTAATAAAAGGGCTCAAACAATACTCTGTGTGACAGATGAGCACTCGTGACTTGAAGAGGTCGAGGACCATCGATGCAAAAGATTGTCTAGCGTAATGCCTCGTGTATAGTAGGTGCTCTGTGAATGTGTGTGTAGTCTCATGGTTGAGATTCTGTTTCCCAGCTGAGCTGGCTATGTCATCTGGCCTAAGAATTTAATCCCTATAAACATTCATTTCTTCATCTGTGAAATAAGAATAATAATATTTAACAGAATATAGTGAAGATTAAATAAGTTAATGTTAGAAATCCTTGACCTATAGTAAGCACTCAGTTAATATAGCTATTGTTTTTGTTGAAGTCAATTAAATTGTATTTCAGAGACTATTATCACTTACTCGGCAGGATTGATTCTCATTATAACAATTTTTGTTTTTCAAAATAAAATAAAATTTAAAAAAATACTTAAAAAGGGCTATTCTATTTTTATGCAGCAGTATCACTGAACGATTTGGGAATGTGATAGAGGCAAATGCAAAGGGAAAATAAAGGCAGGAGTTTACCTGTCTCGTCCAGGATCAGAGAGGAAGTCGACCTGACTGAAGGGGAATCAGGTCTTTGAAACTTTTCTAGTCTCTTCCTCCTCCCCTCACGTCCCGCATCTTCGTTACTGTACAAGCACACACACACTCACACATACATTCACACATGTGCACACACACACACACCAACACACTTTCAGAAATGCTATCTCCTAGGGATTAGTGAGAACCTTTCTAAATCTTTCTTTAAAGTATAGCTCTGAATTCGGCCTCTAACTCCTCTCATTTAATTTTTGAATAGGGTGTCATTAAAGGCAGAATACCCAAAGTGTCAAGTTTAACACCAGTTGTTCCTTTTTAAAAAAAATTTATTTGAATGACTTTTTCCCCAGTTCCATTGTGTCCAAGAAGAAATTTTTAAAGATTTTTGGCTTAACCAATAAAAATCAATACCTTTTTGTGTCGGCGAAGTCACCCACTGTGGGCCTTTGTGCTCCTGTGATTGCTTGAATTGCGGTCCCAGTTCCTGTTTCCTGTGAAAATTCGCCAGAAAACTTGGGAGACAAAAACATGTAAAATAAAGTCTTCTTCAGTCTTAAGAAGGAAGTAAAGATACAGTGAACTGGAGCTTCTAAATTTTTAAATGTGCTTAGTTCTCTTAGAAAGCAAAATTGAAGATAAGGTGGTACAAGGTTGTAATTGGGCTTAAAATTTTGTTCTGCAAGGGGATACTGGACTCCATCTGTTCCAAACCCACAAGATTCCAACAAAGAAAATTAAAATCCAGAGATAAGTGAGCCTTGGCCCAAGTCCCCTCTTCTATCCATGTTGAGTGGCAGAGCTACGAGGTGATAAGCTCACAGAGCTGCTCCATAATTATTTTTATTAATAGAAATTAGCGAGTTTGTTTTTAGTCCATTTTCTGGCCGTGGGCCTCCATCACCCTCTCAGGGGCCCGTTTTTTGCACCACTCATTTCCTGAGGGAATTTATGCTCACCTGGTTGAGATAACATTTTGGGGTCAAGCTAATAATGATTGGCTTAGAACAGCATTTTCAAAAGTGCTTGTTCTAAGGATTGGGAGTTGGTATTCTCTAGTGGAAAATAAGCAATGCTTCAGTGAATTTTGAAAATGCTGCACTGAATAAATGGATATGATTATTTCCTGCAAGACTTCTCAGAGCCTTTAATATGCTAATGTGCATTATGGGTCTCTAAGCGTAGGGTAAAGTACCTATATTGTGGTTTCAGAGCTTAATTGACATGGAAAATTCTTACATCTCTCCCCCTCCCAGTGCCTGAGGATGACTAGGGCTTAAGTTATTATCCTTCTAGATATATTTGCATTTTAATAAGGGATTCTTAAAGAAGAAATCATTTGTTGAGCCTTATTTCTCTATCTCAGGATGATAGATCTTTAAGGACAGGAAAAATGCCTTTCATCTCTGAGTCACTAGCACTTAGCTCAGTACCATGTACAGTTCCTGGCACATAGGACAAATAACAACATCCATCTGCGTTTGTTAAATGAATAAACAAAAATATTCAAGTTCTGGAAGACTTACTTTCTGAAGATAGAATTTGAGCCATCAACGACAACCTTATTAACTTGTTACTCTTCATTCTTTGATCTAGACTACATACAGTTCTGGGACAAGACCTATTAAGAAAAATCAGTAAAGAAAATTATTAAGAAAAAAATACTCTATTATCACTTCTTTTCCCCTCTCTTGTTCACTAAAGAAAAGCTAATGTTTACTAGAGTTTGGGAGGCGGAATTGGGGCGATAGATATAGGAAAGCACAGCTGGGGAAGCAAAATGGGAAAATTACATGGAAAAGGACTGAGATTTAGAAGAGAAAAATGGAAATGGAAGGAAAGAGGGTACAAAGGGAGACCAGAACCAGATATCTAGTGCATGGAATAATTCTTGTTTGAGAGTTGAGAGTGGCAGAGGAGAAATATTTGAGGCAAGGAAGGGAAGCAGCTGCCTTTGGATGGATGATAAGGGTGGCGTAGAAGGAAAGACGGATTTTAAAGGTATTTTCTGTGTAACACATACTCACATCCACACCAACACATTCTGCTCTGGAAGTTTCATGAAGGACAAAGGAAAATCTGGACATATTTTCAAGTGTTTTTATTTCCCTTTGGGATTGTCTTCTAGAGACTGGGCAATAGAGGAACTTAATCATATCTGGGTTACACTACCAAAAGGACAGAGATATAAGGAAGAAAATAGGACCTTCACAAGTTTTCTATTTCTCATGAGAATGAGGACATCATCACTTGTGAAACAACTATACACAGTTCTCATGATCCACTCCCGCCTTATACTTTCCTAGTTGTGTACAAAAATGGAAGAATGTGATTGCCTTTATAAAAACTTTTTTAGTTGATTTTTCGATGTATGTGCACAATCATGAAAGGTGGTAAAAAGCTATTATATAATGTACATATATCTATATGCCATAAAAAGAAATGTGCAGAAAAAATATTAACAATCCAAATGATTTCATAATCATTATAAGAAAGCTTCTCGATTGGGGACAGCAGCCCCTGGCACAAAATAACTGGCACTTAGTATATCTGTACCAGATTTCAAAGAGGGATTTTATAAGATCCTAAGATTCTGAGTGATCTTAGGTCAACAAAAGTTTTTGGAGACTTCAGCTGAGCTTCTCACAAACATCTCTGTCCTCGATCCACAGATGGCCACCATGTTTACTCAGGCAAGTACAAATTCCACAAACACTGAGATGGCAGGAACACTTTTCTTTGTACTATCAAGTGGTATGTAGGGGATTTGCCTACTTCTGGCATGGACTACCTAAAGCTACCTAGGTAACCTTATACTTAAAGCTTTCACCTACTTCAGAAACTGCATCTGGCTGTAGTCTTTATTACTATGAGTTAATTTGCTTAATGATATGTTAGTGGAGGTCACTGGGCTCAGTAGGAGGAAAATAAGCTGGGAAGAATGTGACACCAAGTTTAATTCAGTTCACCTAACATTTATTGAGCAATTATTATGGGCTAAGATATGGGGATCAAATACAAATAAGTGCCCTACCCTACAGAGAGGAAAAAGAAAGAGAAAGATAAAATGGGTTAGAGGAGAGAGATGGAGATGGGAAGGAAAAAAGGAAGAGAGAAGGAGATGAGGTAGAGGGAATAGAAGGTATGGTAGAAAAAAGTATCAAGACGAGCACACAGAAAGGGAGTGGTAAGTTAAAGGCAGAGAACTGGAAGAGGAAAAGGAAAAAAAAAATAAGAGAAAGAGACAAGAAGAGAAGGAATGGTCAGAAATGATTCAAGAAAGGTCAAGACAAAGATCTTGTTGGGTCTTGGGGCTCTTCTTTGACATCTTCTTTAACTGATGAAAAAGGTCACCCCATTTTCCTGTGTTCTTAGTCTGTATGAATAGAAACTGGGAGTAAATTGTGCTGTTAGAGTTACAAGCTATGTAGACATATTTAGAAGGTTTGTACATTAAGTCAGTAATCTAACTGAAAATGTGATCACAGGTTTTGCTCTTGGGAAGCTTTTTCTGAGAAAAAGAAAAAAAAAAGACAACCTAGATTTACAGTAAACATGTAATAAAAAAGGTAATGGGTGCTTTCTTTTTCATGCAATTTATAAGTGCCTCTTCCTTTCTGGGGTAGCAGTGTGTCTCTAGTACAAGTTGAGGCAAATCATCCTATTCAGGAAAGTCATAGTGGTTGTAAGCACTCATAATGATGTCTCCTTGAGAAAAGGACAGGTGAAAATGGTAGTTTAGAGCAGGTGAAATAACCTGTTGTAGGAATTCAGTGTATCATATGAAACACTGGTTTTTTTTTTTTTTTTTGTAATTTGAGAAAAAAAATGGTATCTTTTAAATACATGGCTGAGAGTAGCATGTATACAGATGTTTGCTGAACTAAGGAACGGGCTGTGCCAAATCTGTTTGGAAAAACTGGTTTCTAATCCCAGATCTACTGGGCAGGTGTTATTTGAAGGTCAGTATCTCTGTTGATAAAAGACAGGTAGCTAGCTGATAGCTGTTAGCACCTGAGGGAGATGAATATGGAGGTGCTGGGAAATATCATTACATGCTCTTAAAGCTCTCTAGGGTGAGAGCAAATTGGTGGGCCAAGACTTGTAGTCCCAACTCTTTCTAGGGTGTTACCATATGTGGGAATGAAGAGAGTGGTGTGTTTTGCCCAGCTGTGCTCAACACTGACGCATTCGACAGTAATAGTGATCATGCTGGTGGGATTTGGTGCTGTGGGAATTGTGTGTGCTGGGAGCTGGAGGGAGGCCACCAATTCATTGCACATATATTATTTCTCCAGGAAACACAGCATAATTGAGGACAATTTTCCACCATGAATTGCATCATTAGCTAACTCAGGGAAAGTGAAACGCTGTTAACTTTTCTTTTTCTTCTGCAAAGCTGATGAGCTGAAGAAAATAGAAATAAAAAGTTTAATGTAATTTCTTTTTCCAAGGATATATGTTGAAAACCAGAATCAAAACACTTTGACACGGTAATAGAAATCCCACATTTTAATACATTGCCATGCACATAAGGAATCAAGTAATGCTGAATACAAAATAGTCAAATGTACAAAATGATAAAAGCAGATTTTCAAGCCTGATAGAGATCATGCTCATAGATACAAGGGGGCAAAAATCTGTACAGTTTCATTTTTATCAATTTAAAAAGAATCATGCCTCCCATTTCTTTTTTTGAGGACAACCCAAAACAGAAGGAAACGTTATAAGAAAATATAAAGGAGACCCAAAGGGAACTGGCAAGTCGATAGCTGCTTAAGATATGCAAATTGGTGGTTCCAAATTGTGGTGCACAATAATTCTGATGTTTAGAGGAAAAAGTTTCTAAACATTGTATGCCCTGGGAATCCAAGGAACTAAAATGAACATCCAACAGAAAAGGCACTCTTATTTTACCACATAAGTTTCTTGTGTCCTCTTAAGTCCAGTCTTGGGAATTTTTCCAGGGTGCATAGAGAAAAAACCACAGTTGTGGGCAATGAATAAGGAAAATACTTATTTAATGAACCACTCCTAGGGGACTAAGAGAATTCAGATTGCTGGTTTAACTACTCGCTTAAGGAAGCTATAAAAATGTCTACCATCCACATAGGCTTTTGTACTATGAAATGTGCTTTTATAGTCACGTTTGTTAATGTTTGTAAAAAAGTGAACCAGGTTTTTTTTTTTTTTTCTTCTTTTTTAAAATCAGATTTCTGCCCCCTCATACACTATTAAGAGCGCTGGTCTTATATGCAATTCATATTGTGTGATTTTCTTCCTTTTTCTTTCCTAGGACACATACTAATATATAGTAACTCACCTAGAAGCTTCCTATGTCTGTTTGTCAATTTCACACTCTCATTGGTCTTCGCTGAGGCTGGGATTGGCAATCTTTGCCTGCATTAAGCCAAGCCCAAGGCTTTCTCACTCTTTAGAGGACAAGGTCATAATACTCTAAATCTCTGGGAGGTGAAGAGGTGGAGATAAATGGGCATCTTTGATGTGGGCTCTGCAGACCAGCCCCCATATTTTGGAAGAAGCATGTGTGAGTGTGCATGCACGTGTGTGCACGCGTGCAAAATGCCGACTGGTACTTTATTATTTTTTTACCTTTTACCTTTTTACCTTTTACCTTATTTTTACCTTTTTAAATCTCAGAATGGAGTCTTAGTAATAACAGCAATGAGGAGAAGGCATAAGGGAAAAGGCTCACTGACTAAAGCCTGTAGCCTAGTCACCACGATAATTACACCGATATTGTTGGTATAGGACAGCTCCTCCACTTAGCTCATTTTAACCCCTGTCTGCTAAGGCGGGATGGCTAGCATCCCAAACGGATGAGCAGAAGCCTTTAGAGTTGGGCGAGTTCTACTGAATTCACGTATTCTTGAATTCAAAACATCTTCCCTTTTATCAGAGCAGTGCCAGAGTACACAAAGTCCTAAGAATAACTGAGGGATATAAACCACAACAGATCAATATTTTCTTTTCTCAGGTACTTTTTACTGCTAATATATAATTTTGTCACAATATCGATCGTTTCTAAAATTTTGTGTGCAGCTATTTAATTTAGTGCCTAATGACATTAAGTAGTTGGCTTAATTGGAACAAGAGTCGTATGATTTAGTAGTACAAGAGTTTTGGTGGAATTAGTATCAAAACATCTGTGCTGGCTTGGCCTTTTAGCAGACTAGTCGCTTCTGTGCCAACCAGGACAGACACTTAGAGGGCAAAGTCAAGAACCTGGCGCTCTTCAGCTCTCGGCAACGTGAACTCTTTTCGCTAGCTCAACCACCGTCTCCTCAAACACAGCCTTGTAAGGAGAGCATTTTTCTGTTGGTGGAGGAAAGACAGTGTGGAGAGGTCATTCAGAGCCCCCAGAGAGACTTCAAATGGCCTACATATGAGTTTAAGCAAGTGGAACCCTGACGACCCCCAGTGGGGCAAACTCTCCTGGAAGAGGGTACAGCTTCTTTCTGGTGATTTTGAAACTCCTGAGAACTTCAAAAGGTGTTTTCATGGTATTTGTGCTATTTTAGAGGCAGGCCAGGCTAATCTCTGAGGAGATGGAAGAAGATCACATCAGCTTGTGGAATGGGACGGGAGCAACCACCAGACGCTCAAGGCATTTCACGGCAAACAATTGTTTCTTCGAGGTTGTGTCACAAATTTGGCTCCTCTGCCCTGAGAGAGCTAATGCTCTAATACGAATCTCTTGTTTTGGACTTTTTTTTGGATTCGAATACATTTTATAGAAATTGGGTGGTGGTGATTAAATATAATCACACATAACAGATCTATGTGCTCTGAAACATAGACCCAGCTTAGAAGTCCACATTTGGTAGCTGTGTGTGCACTAATGTGGCAAAGCCACGTGAAAGCAGCTTGTTTATGTGCTTGGATCCAAACCACTGAAATTTAAAAGGCTATAACAACGCAGAAGGTAACCAGCAGAACCTTTGTGTCTTAAATGTTTTAGGTGTTAGTATCTCCAACTCTGGTAATCTTACCATCTCTTTGTCGTTCCCAACAGTAGGGCTGTTTCTGTCACTCTGTACCTTAGGTAAAAAAGCCTGGGTTTAAGAGCCTAAAGCTTCTGTTAATAAATGTCTGAGGTTTGGAAAACAACAAGCAAGCAAGCAATTAAACAAATGAAACCCCCAAATATGAAAAGGATATTATGTAATCAGAAATAATGTCCAAATATCCACAACGCTTTTGTCAACCAGTCAACAGCAATTCAATGCAAGTCATATGGTTCCTCTGAAATTTAATTATTAGGTGTATGCTGCTTGTGCTTTCTAGTGCTTGATGTAATTGGGAAAGGAGGCTCTGAGGTAAGAATGCTTGGAGCTCTTGAAGACTTTGAAGCAACCCTACATGGCAAATGAAATTTGAGTTTTACAAAGTTTTTTACACCCGTTTTTTTGCTGTTCTGCAGAAGTTATTTCTCAGTCTTTGTGCTGTTGGGCAGGAGGTCTAAAACTGGACCCATACTCAATGGCACTTCTCCTTTGTATTTCTCACTGGTGAATTTCATTCTAAAATTTTTAGATCTTAGAGACGGAGCTCTTCCCCTCTGGCCTGGAGTTTTCCCTGCAGGGCCGTGATGATGGCCAGAACAAAGACAGTGCTGAGACCGCATCTCTAGCCATCTTCCCAAATGAGAATCTCCAAGGAGTACCTATTTTGCTCTTTTTGTGGCAGGACCACCCTGTGCACTTGGCCAACTTCTCTGTAAGCTTCCCATAGGTGGTTAGCCTTCAAAAGAATGCTCCCTGTCTCCCTACTAAATCTCCAGGGCAAACTAGTGGGAATGCAGCCCTCTTTGACCTTGAGGTTGTGCGGTGGTGCCAGAAATCATATACATTAATAAAGTAGAATTCCGAAGACAGTTTTCTGGCCATAGGATTAGATGCAGATCCAAGGAGACTAAAGAGAGAGGATCTGCTTGTCTTTGAGATAGAATCCCCAGCTGTGCCCTGAGCAGTTGCATCTCCTTGTCTGTCCTCTTTCATGATCTCATGGGCCCCGTTTTGATTAGTAGCACTGACCAATCACACCCTGGACAGATGAGAATCCATAACCCACTGGCATCTGGGCAGTAAGCTTTCACCAAGATCACGCTTAAGAAGGAATTCTAGTACTGGGGGGAAAAATGGTGATATATTTTTCTGTTTAGTCCTTTATAGAATATTTGAAATCTACCCACAGAACTATGTTAAAAGAAAGACATTAAAAGAAAAAAAAAAAAACACAAAGCAAAAAAGTGGAGTGGAAAGGGCTATGGGAAAGGTGAATAAAAACAGCCTTTAAGGCATAAAGAAATTTATGTCATTTTCAAAGATTAGTGTTCAAAAAGAGACTGCAGCAGCCTTAAGTCTAGTTGTCAAGAAACCAAATTACTCTAAAGAACATGGAGAAAAACATCACAAAGAACGAAGCTGCTAATGTGGTGGGAAGAGGAAGTCTTGGTGAAACTAAAGTGCTAGGGGGTCTTGAGAACTTAACTTCCAGGCGATTTTTAGTGTTCCCATCCAAAATCAATTACGTGACATTTGCAGACGAAGAAAGCATTTGGAAGTAACCAGGGGATAAATCCATTCAAGGTTTTTATCCTGAGTTTATAGTCTCACATAAAGTTGATATTCTTTTTCCCCCGAATTTGAAAAATGGCAGAATTCTCTCAGAACTAAGGACTATTTATTAGCAGTGACTCTGGAGAGACCCCCTGTGCTGTTTACCCATATTCTGGAGGTAGCAGTCAGGTGTGTGGTGACACCTCACAGAGCCTGAGCAGGGATTTGAAGATGCGTCATTACCCACAAAGAAAGCTTGTAGGGACTCTATCTCCCTAGGTATGTAATAAACTACTAAAGTGATTTGCTCTTTACCACAGCAGAACCACCATGCTCTGCATGTTTCAAATTCTGTTCTGGAGTGGGACAAGCTAATCCCCTCGGCACCCCAGCGAGTCTGATAATTATTCATTTCTGTTCATTCCTAACAGTGCCTTTCCTGCACAAGTGTGGGTGTCAGCCTTTTGCCTTTTAATATAAGGTGTAGCACAGGTTTAAGTAAAAAGAAAAGGTAAGCATCAACAGTTTACAGCCTCTAGATATCAAAATATTTCTCCCATATCTCCTTGTCTCCTGCTTCATACTAAACAAAACTCACCCCAGCCATTTCGGAACTTCTGGGAGGTCAAATTTCCTGCACCCACCTTGTGAAGTAGGTGCAGCATAGCAGGAAGTAACTGTGGGTAACTGCAGATCAACGCCTAACAAAGAATCTGGAGCCTACAAAAGGCAGCGTTTCTCCATTTTGCTGGTTTAGCTCCTGACTGCTCAGATTTTATGCCACCATGTTTCCAAAACTATCCCCCAGAAATGATTTCAAAAAGGGGTGAACGGTTTGGAGAACAGTAGTAGTTCATATGCAACATGTGGTTCATGAAGGAATTAAGGCATTTTTAGAGAACTCGTCTTCAATTGGGCTCTTTCATTGTCTTGTCTTTTGGCCTTTCCTATTTTCATCTTCACCCACTATCTTTTCATAATTTTACAGCACTCTTTTGAAAGAAAAAAAAAAAGGCTAGAACATTCAACTTATGTAATTTTTTCAGAACATATTTTGAAAAAACCAAAGCAAGTAAGGATGAACCGCCATCATTTAATGAACATCTGCACCATCAGGCATGTCTTGCTTTCCGAGGGTGTTAGCGATCGTCCCAGAACGTCCCTGGCTAAACCAATTAATTCCCAACTGCAGTATCTCAGCATCTGGCAGTAGTTCTTTTGGATTCATCAGGCCCAATTCTGTGTCCTCAGGACTAGTTATAGATTTGGAGTGTCAGAGAATCCAGCGTAATGAGGAATGGTTGTATCTCTATAAAGGATGGGAATGTAGGTGACTAGGGTGGATAACAAGGAAAGCAACTGAAAGCTGCTTTGGGAAGCTCTTCTTGGCCTAATCTAGGCCCTGGGAGGGTGGGCTGTACGTGAAGGTTGCAAATATATGGCCTGATGCCGTCTACTACCTCTTCCTCCTCTGTCCACTTCCTCAGGCAAGGGAGCTACCTGCTGCCCTGTGCATTTTCCCAGGCTCCTCTGGCAGGGAGTGACTGTGTCTCAGTGCAGTTTCCGCTGTGGAAAAAGTGAGGTGGAAATACTGTTCGGAAGGAGATATTTCATAAGGGCAGGAGAGTCTGCCTTGTACATGTTGCTGCCCGAGTACAATATTTGGCACATAGTAGGTGCTCAACAAATGCTTGCTGAATAAAGGAAGGAATGAAAGAAGGGAGAGGCCCTGTCACTGGAATTGAAACTCAGGAGTGGGCGCTGGAGACTGGGATGTTATGTCCAGAGCTGCTGGCAGCCAGGGTTTGGCCTCCTAATTCTGAATTTGTGAAGAATTACAGTCTGCCGAAGGGCTGGCTGTCCTGCCGCCACCCTGGCAAAGGGGCAGATCTCGGCGGTGACTGCCACTCCTTGGCGTTCCTTCTTGGAAGTCCCCTTCTTTGGCACTACAGCCCGGTAGGCTCGTGGTGAGTCGTCTTGCTGGGTGATGGGATCTCTTTCCCTTTCCCTGTTAGTAGTTTTCCAAATCTGTTCACAGCCCGTTTCTCAGTTGGCATTTTTCGATCAGCTGTGCATTTCCTGAGACCTACCCCCTCCCCCCAGGGGAGGCAAGATGCAGGGAGAGTGGACAAATGGGTGGGCGTGCTGGCAGGCTCCCAGAGTTGTTATATACGTGTTTATAGAAAAGATTCTGAGGCCTGTCAGTCCCAAGTTGAGATCATGGGCACAGAGAACATACTTTGCTGAGTTTTTGATTTAGCCAACTTTATATTTTCAGGAAAAAAGTTGCTAAAGTATATGTAAGGGTCAGTCAATACAGACATTTCTCTAATGCTTAAAGATAAGCAATAACTGGATTAACCTATTTCACAGGACTGTGCTTTGTTGTAAAACATAATAAAAAAAATTAATTGTAGGTATAATCCCAGAAAAAATGAAAGGGACGAGTAGGTTTTCTCTTGAGAAAGGAACTTAGTGTCATATTGGCCCTTTTCCTTCTCTCAGCATGCTGGGGGGCGGGTCACTTGCTGTTTCTTTCTCTTCACAGAGCTGTGATTTAAACTTGACCTAGAAAGTCTTCCAAAGCCTTAAAGTCAGACCACACAGGAAAACTATATTCTGCTGTCCCTACCATTAAGCTATCACGGTCTTTGATGAAATGAAGGCCACTCTCCTTTTTTTCTTGGGAGGAACTCTTCTATAGACTGAGAGAATATGCACACTGGCCAAACAGAAGCCTCCCGTGTTTGAGTATCTGCGTGTGCGTGTGTAAGTTGTGCCTAGGTGCGAGGCACCAAGAGCTATTACAATCAGCAGGCCCACTTCTCCTTCTCTCTGGTGCTACAAGGAATCGGTTGTTCAGTAAAGTGTCAAGAGAGTAAGTCTAACAGTATCGTGGCCATATTTACACCGATCTACCACAAATAACTGGGGATAGGACAGGAGTGCAGTTTGTCTTGGACAGTCTGAGCCAGCAATAGGACAAGATCTATAAAGAAAAAAGGAAATACTTGTTTTCTCACATGTACTGAACGTGCTGATTCGTTTTGGCATCGTGTTCTCCTATAAAGTGCTTAAGAGTTGGGCAGAATACCTTTAGATGTCATAACTAACATAACCATGTTGACATTCCAGGGCGTAATATGGCGAACACTTTCACTGAGATTACAGAACTGCTGTCACTTTTTTCTAACACATCATGCCATCTGCACACATAATAAAAGAATCCAGTAGTTGCCATGCTAAAACAGGACTTCTAGTGAAGGGCACAGACAGCTCCCCAAAGGGAGCTTGAGTTATGCACAGTGATGAAAACTGGAAGCAATTTTCCAGCTAATGGTCTGCCAATGACCGCTTGGAATGAGCTGGCACTGTATATTATGCACCTCATTTAAAAATCCACAGCAAACTACGATTTTCCAAAGCCCATAATCTTGACTGAATGTTTTTTTTTTCTCCCCCAGTTAATCTGGTGAATCTGTCAATGCTCCAAGGATATCTTCTGGTAGTGCCACGAGTCAGTCTTTCTGTGAGGACCAGACCACGTTCATATCGCCTGGCAGGACAGTGGCTTCGAAGGCTAACCACGTTTATGGAGAACCCTCGGTTGAGGCTGCAAGAGGAAACGGGAAAATACAGTACGTTATTTCTTTATGTTCCCAGGTACCGGCACGTAGTAGTTGTCCTAGTCAAACAAACCAGAACAAACATCCTTAGGTCAAAGAAGAAGCTCTAGCAAAGACACTGGTTACTCAACTCCAGGACAAACTTATCGCGGCTTGTGTTCTTGAAATGTTCCTCCGCCATTTGGCGGACATCCATCTCAGGGACAGGCAAAGTTGCCTGTGTTAACCTAAAAATAAAAGGCCTTTCAAAGTAAGAGGCAACTAGCATTTATTTAAGATTAAAAAAAGAAAAAGAAAGAACAGCTATTCAGGAAAGCACAGCTTCAGGCAGAAGCCCAAATAGCATTCTGATTAGGAGACAAAGGCACTGGGTATCTTATGAGAAAGAGAAAGTGAACAATTACATCAGTAGAAGGCAAGCACTTCTACTGGTACAGGTAAGCTAACATAGTGACGCTAATTCTAGACAATGATTTTAATGTTTGGTCCAGTAGTCATCATATCTGCTTTCTTGTTGCTATCCTTGCAAACAGTTCTTTGGGGCACCATGT
>NW_011888835.1:6898113-6903278 GCF_000151845.1 Pteropus vampyrus
ATGCATAATTGATAAACAAATGTTTGATTAAAACTCACTGTTTTTGAGAAAATGCAAAAACAAAAAGTGAGGCTCTTTTAAGGCATATTGAATATAAAATAATACACATTATTGATAAGGTTGTAATAAAAGTAGAATACTAATGTATTGCTGATAGCATTGTAGACTGAAAAAAGTATGTCAATTTATTTAAAAACTATTAAAAATTTACATTCTTTGACTTTGTGATTCCAATCTAGGAGTATACCCTAAGGAAATAATCTAAAAAATGAAAACACTATATACACAAATATACAGCCTAGAGGTTATTTATACTAGTAAGAAAATTGGAAAACAGCCAGTCTCCTATTGTTGAAAATTTAGGTTAAGTAAATTATGATGTGTTAACAAGATGGATGATTACATGGCCATTAAAGTAATAATTACGATGATTATGTAGCAACATGGTAAACAGTTATGATGTATTACAATACAGAACTTAGACATATGCATAGAAAAGTACTTAAGTAAAATAATGGAGGGACCAGAATTTTTATTATTCTTGTCACAATATTTTGCAAAACAACAAAAATCAGGCTCATCAGGGTACAGACTTGGCCTGTGAGCATTGACTAACTAAAGCATCTCTGATTGTTTTCGTTCACTAATACTGAACGAAAATAAATATTTCACAATTTCATTAAGAGATAATACTCTTGTCTTATTGAAGGAGGGATAAAAACTTGACACGAGTAAATATCTTCCGTCCAGGTCAACATGCAAGGGAGCACAGAGCCTAGAAAAACAACACAGCCTCCTAGGAACCTGACACACCACACCATCCTTAAGACTAAGAGCTAAGTTCCCTAAGAGTTTAGCTCCTTAATAGCATCCTTAAGAGCTAAGTTCAACCCTGGAAAAGGTGTGGCCCTGCAAAAGTCTTACTGAGACTATCCTATAAAATTTTAAATTGAATAATAACGATAAAGAGTGAAGTCTACTTAATAACTATACTTTGGATTTCAAGTCAGGAGTTGACAGTTAGGTTTATCACAGTTGCTGCTTTTTCAAATAACTGTGTTTTCCACATGAGCCTTTACTAGCTGATGGAAAGCAATGTGTCTAATTTCAGCATATAACAACACTCATAACCGTGGACATAAGCTGAGCCCATTATACGTCAAAGCTCTTTCAGCCTGTGGCTCCCAAATATGCTTCCTAGGATAGGTAAAATTACCTCCATTTTATGGACAAGGAAACTGAGGCCCAGAGGTATTATTTGCCCAAGATCACAGATTTGAGATCAAATCTGTTCTTGGACTTAGGTGTGTCTCACTCTAGTGACCTGCAGGACTGACAGGAACAATTATATAAAGTATAAGTATTCAGAGCCTTTCTCACTCTCCTGTCTTCTAAGTAGTATGTTGTGTTTCTCCATCAGCCTGATGAGCACAGTGAAGGCCCTAGTGGGCAGGGAAGATAACTGGAGGCTAAATTAATTTGTATTAGAAAGAGAGAGATATTAGAAAGAGCAGAGAGAGATTCCTAAAACACACGAATAAATACAGATCCAGAGGCCACAGAGAGACAAACTGGGGTCTTAGGCAGTGACGTAGGAGATCTGGGGTGATGGCTGCCATGAGTGGGACCTTTAGAAGAGGGATGGCCCAAGAGAAGAGAATTCTGTGGCAAAATGCCCCCTTGAGCATTTTTCCATGGAATTAATAAAGTCTTAATTGTTTTTTGACGCTTTCACAGTTAGCTGTGTTTCTTTTGACGGTGTCACCATGTTGAGTTGGGCTTTATGTGGGATGCCCCTGTTTACTCAGGTTGTACGTGCAAAATGTGTGGCTAGAATAAGGCTTGAACCATTGCCTTCCCGTCACAGATGTTTAGTGATGGGCTCTGCTGTCATAGCTCTGTTAGAGATTTTCGTTACTTGCAATAGGAATCAGGTATATAAAAGCTACGTGAGGTCAAAATGCAAAATAGCAGTTTGTATTAGATGGCTCTGCTTCTTTACAGGGAAAAACATGTGATCTTTGAGAAAGTTCACTTTTTTGGGGCTTCAGCCATCCTAGAATCTTTCTGTCTCTTCAGATGCATTATGTTATTTGCAGCCTTTGCTCACCTTGTCCTCCTGCCTAGGATGCCTTCTTTCTGCACCTTCTAACACTAGTAACACTTACCTCTCTATTTTTCAAGACTACCTCATGTGTCACATTCCATCTGAAGTCTTCTTTGCCCCTAGATACCAGCTGATGACTTCTCCCATTTTGAAATGTATCTATCCACCTCTCCTAAAATTTTTGAGGCTGATACCATGTCTTCTGTTGTGTCTTCCTAATGCAAGGTTCAGTGCCAGGTATACAGTGAGTGCTTAATAAATAGTTGAGAAATTAATGAAGAAAGGAATAATGTTGCAGAGGAAGACTTCTCTGTCTCTGTCTGTCTGTCTGTCCATGCCTCCCTCCCTCTCTCTCTGGCTTAACTGAATACCTAATTTTGCTCCAGATTCAATCCTGTAGCTCAGGTCTGCCTACAGAGAAGGGTGTTGCTCTGGTTTCTTTCTCTATATCTAAGGATGACTCAAGGAAGCTGCATCCCAAGCGCTGGCCATGTATGGATGTGCAGCTAACAAGCAGTCAAGGGTTCTTTCTCAAATCTCTGTTCGATGGGCCAACATTACTAATTTAAACATTCTGGGAACCAATTTCCTCTTTGGTCCAGTGGCTTTGGAGAATGTGTGGGTAGGGAAACATAGTCTAGAGATTAAGAACATGAGCTCTGGAATCAGGGGGATCTGGGTTGACATCCAGGGCTCACCACTTCGCAGCTATATGATGTAGAAGCATGAACCTTAATGTCCTCACCTTTAAAATGGTGATCCTAACCCCTACCTCACTGGGTTGATGCTTGTTGAAACTTGAGCTCATAGAAAAAGCACTTTGCATCGTGTCTGGTGAATAGTTAAGTATCTGCTAAGCAAAGACTACTATTTATTACTACTGCTACTGCTACTGCTACCACAAATTCCCAAAATTTCCTGGAGAAACTAGAGATACAAATAGGTCAGTGTCTTAATGCCCTAGCTGGGGGCCTGGAGGTCAAAGGTTTGCACCAGGAGACAGATAACATTCTTCACGCCTGCCAAGGCTAAGTCAACACACACTGGCTTCCACTCTCCCCCAGATTAGTGCAGACATTAACAGACAATTTCACGATAAGAGGAGTTCTCACTTCAAAGGCAGGAAAGGGCTGGCCTGGGAGGACGTGGCCAGCCTGGCAGAGGATTCAAGAACAGATCTGGGACTGAGTATATCCAGCTCCACCTTCCCGAACTCCAGCAGCAAGGGGCGAAAGGGATTGGTGTGCTTGGAGGAGAAGTAAAGATACTGCGTAGAGGAAGCCCCGCCTCTCACAGGCTGAAGGGAAGAAATAAGACTTCATCTCTTAAAGAGGTTGTTTAGTTTCTCCCATTCAAAAAGAAGGGCCATATCTTCTATCTGTGTCTTTTATGTGACTCAAGTTTAAGGACTCTGAGGTGGTCCTGAATTGTATTTCAATGTTGGACTATTTATATCAGGTGTGAGATGCACATTCCAAAAGAGTAAAATCCACGGTGGCCCCTGCATCACAGCCAATAATGAGGAGAACTAACATTTATTGAGCAGCTACAAAAGACCAACTACAGCTTTATAGGAAGTCACTCATTGATTCCTCACTGCCATCTTTGAGGCCTGAATTGCATTATCCTTGTAACACACCTGGAAAAAAATGAGGCCAAGTTCATTAACTTGTCACAATCATACTGCTAGATGAATAGAACTGAGACTAGAACACATATCCGTTCTTACAATAAGAAATGTGTTGGGAAAGCAAATTCCTCAATTCCAATAGGAATGCAGGAAAGAGAGCAAGTAGCTGTGTTAGCATAAAATAATGCTAATCAAACCTGAATCCTACATATAAAGTGTCATAAATAAGAGGTCTGACCTAGAGAAAGTTAGTACATTTCTATTTAACGGTCTAAAATCTTTCCTATGTCTACAATAGTGTTTCTCAACTGGGTGCAATTTTGCCCCCTAGGGTACATCTGGCAATGATGAGACATATTTGGTTGTCACGACTTGAGGGTCCTACTGGTATCCATGGCTGTAGGCCAGGGACCCTGCTAAACATCCTAGAATGCATAGGACAGCTTCCCCCATCCCCTAACAAGTTATCAGGTTCAAAATGTCAATAGTGCTGAGGCTGGTTTAGAGGATACAGGTCCTTATTTATCTTCTATTTTTGGTTGTGAGCCAAATATATCACTCCTAAAATAGGCCAAGATAAAAACCAACTTAAGTGTGCCTCTTGTGTGTACAGGAAATAAGGCTAATTTCAAACCTCGCTCCTCTCTTCTATTCATCATTTGCTCATTTTATTTGATTTTTATATTCTATGTAATCAAAACCTCTAATACTAAATCATTTCTAACTTTTAGAACTCTCATAGGCAAGCCATTATAAGCATCAAGATTGGATGATTTAAACAGGTATGCTCAATTAATTAATTAGTATGTATGGGAGAAGTTAAGAGATAAAAGAAGGACAAAGGAAAATTTGTGTGGCAATAAAACTAAACTCTGCTACCAGCCCTTTGGTGGGAGAGGTCAATTCTCAGATGCAGTTTTGTTTCTGCCACTACTTGTCCCCCCGTAGTTTTTTTGTGGGTGGGATGGGGTGGGGTGGGGGATGTTTGCTCCTGAGACATAAATAAAATATCAACTCTATCCCTGACTGCATGAAGTTGAAGTTCAGAATCTTAGACAAGATAGGTATATAAATGGCAGAGGACTCGGGCTATGGGCAATAAAATAGATGATGCAAAATAAGTGGTAACTTCCAACCCCTAGTAAACTGGAAACTACAATGACTTTGTTATGGTTATTTACATGTCAACTTGACAGGGCCACAAGGTGCCTGGATATTTGGTTAAACATTATTCTCGGTGTGTCTGTGAAGGTATTTCTGGATGAGATTAACATTTGAATCAATAGATTGAATAAGGTACATTATCCTCCCAATGTAGCTGGTCCCCATCCAATCAACTGAAAGCCTGAGTAGAAAAAAAGGCTGGCCCATTTGAGGAGCATTCTCTTCCCTTGCCTGTCTTTGAGTTGGGACATCAGTCTTGTCCTG
>NW_011888835.1:6903893-6924161 GCF_000151845.1 Pteropus vampyrus
AATGTCTGTGAAACACAACAAAGTGAAGCACTATAAAACGAGGTATGCCTGTACACAGATGAAGAAAGTCAGGTTTACAGAGATAAATGACCTAACGCAGGCTGTGACCCTTGATCTGATCTGGTTATTGACATGATTTCAGAAGTGCTAAGTAGGAAATAAGAGGTTCAAGGCCCCTGTTCTTCCACCACCCTCCATGGAACATTTTCAGGCAATTATTTATACCTAGACAGCATAGGAAGGCCTTAGCGTCCATCCCTTACTTTCTTAGTTCTTGATTTTATTGGTTCAATTAAATGTGATAGGCTCCTGATCTATAGGAGTCTTTCTTCAGCCCTCACTTGCTTGGGCTGACATCTCTCTCTCAGAAAGTTTTAGAGGGTTCGTGAGATGAGTGAAGCTGGACACTACCCCCCACCTGCCCCCCGCCCACACACACACACACACTGAGTGATAAATGATACTCTTGTGTGCAAACTCTCCTTCTCCTTTTCCTCAGCCCTACCAAAGAAAAACCCCAGCAACACAGCCTTTGTTCCCTTATTGTTCTACTACAGGTAAAGCTGTTAGTCTACGTGATGAGGCTCGTAAATTTTTTGGAAACTGACTCTGATTCCTGTGGGTTAAATTGAATCTCTGGATTTCCGGGTTTTAAGAGCTCTGAGGTTCTCAAACTTGACTGTATTACACTCATCTTTAAAAGGTTTAAAAACTTTTTATTTTGTCCAATCTCTCTCCATTTCCATTGATTCAGGACACCCAGGGGGAGGTCTGGAAAGCTCCATGTTTAACAAGCAGCTCAGTGATTCTTATAAAGCCAGCTTGGCACAAATTCATGGAAACATCTACATCTTTCCCGCAGCACTTAAATAGTAGTTATTTGTCCTTCAGATAGAGAAAAGTGTATAGACACTGAGAAAATGGGTTTATAGACTTGTTCACTTCGTATTATAAAATACCAAGAAGCCTGGATGTGATCCAAATGTTTGGTTTTAGAGTGGGGCGGACAGGAGGGTGAGACCTGAGCAAGTTGTCCAACCTATTCGAAGTCCTGGGATGTAGGTGTTTCCACCATCACACTATGGATTAGTTTCTACTAAACAATAAAGTGTGTCAATCAATAGAGCAAGCAAATAACATTTATTCTATTGAGTACTTAATGGACCAACTTTGCCTTGGGACTGTAGTGCTTGAGGAGTTTCATATCCGCATCACTGCATTTATCATACAATGGTAGAATCACCTGATGATGTGTCTATCTACACATTAATGCTTCTCAAACTTTATTGTGCTTAGAAATTCCTGGAAGAGCGAGGTAAAGCACAGATTTTGGTTCCCAAATGGAAAGAACCGGATTCAGGTCCGGAGTGGGTCTGTGAATGTGCATCTCTCACAAGCTCACAGGGACACTGGTAATGCTAGACTGAGGACCACTCCTTAAGTACTACCGCTCCTAACTCAAGCTTCTTCAGGTAAAGAGTATGCCTTACTCTGCCCTTTCCGCAGTGTGTGGTAGAATGCCTAGAATATCACAGGTGCTCTTGAAATATTTGCTGAATGAATGAAAGAAAGAATGGCAACAGCTACATGAGTGAGGTTAGCAGTTTCTTCAAGTAAGGGCAGAATTTGTTTGGGGTCCATAATATCGTTCTCTAATGAGAACTGCTTTAGGACTTTTAGTGTATGCAAGTATCTGAATTCTATAAATTCTATAAATTCTCAGGATACCTATCAAGTTCAATCTCAGAGCATGATTTCCTCAGGAAAATTGCAAAACCTCACTCAGCTTTATGGCCACCTTAAGTCAGAAGCCTGCTGGCTATAGTAGCTACCACCTTGTACCAAATGAATATGAGATGATGCATTTTGGGGGAGAAAGCATCCAGGCCAGATGCTCTCAGTAGGGATGTATGGGCAAAGCCAATTAGAGGTAACCCAGTGATTCCATTCTCTGCGCTGGACAGAAGCAAGCATCTCAGGTCATTAAACCCCAAGAGCCACTCTAAAAGCCCACAGAACTTTCTAGAAAAAAACTCTGTCCACTGGCACAAACAACAGTGAATCTCATGAGAGAACATGAAAATACACTGTGAAGTTTAATACAGGTTGCCGCTTAAATTCCCCTCCGTCTCTACAATATCAGACAGGCTGGCAGATTATATCCTGAGGGATTGTGTCTCTCCCTGCTTCTGTACCCACCCCACTCAGGCACACAGCATGGTGCCCTGCATGTTTGTCGACTGCATGAGTAAGCCAAATTCCTTTTCATTCTTTTCTTTCCTTCTCTTTTTTTAAAATTCATCTATTTCTCTGCCTTTCTGTTTAATCTTATTTTAATCTTAAAGGCCTCTCTGTTGACCAATCCAATAGCTTCTTCATTGGAAAAAATGTTCTCTAAGATTCACTTCTTTAGAAAAAATATATTTACAATATTCTCCACATTCTGCAGCTTTTCCAAGAGAAAGAGAAGAGCACACTTTTTAAGGAGTATACAAGGTATTCGTAGTGTTTTTCCTCTGGCATAGCAAGACTCGAGGGGCTGCAAATGTCTCTTTTTGAAACAGTGCTATACAAGCTAAATACATATGAACAAATAATGCTGATAACAATAACAGATGTCACCAAATAGAATCTCAGAGTGGAGACTATTTTAGAACAGTGCTTCTCACATTTTAATGTGCATTCAGTCACCTGGGTATCTTGTTAAAATGCAGATCATACAGTTCTAACAAGCTCTCAGGTGACATAAATGCTGCTGTTCTTTGAGCACTGAGTTCCGCATTTTGAGTAGCAAGGCCACAGAGCTCCTTAATCTCAGAGCGCTGTCCAATGGAGCATTCTGCAATGACTGAAATGTTCTAAGTTGGCTTTGTCCAGCATGGCAGCCATGACCCACACGTGGCTACTGAGTACTTGACATGTGTCTAGTGCCTGGAGGATATCAATTTTAAATTTTATTTACTTTTAATTCATTTAAATTTAAATGGTTCCATGGCCCGAGTGGCTACTATACTGGACAGTACAGCTTTATAAATTGAAAACTGAGACTGAAAGATTTAGTAAAAAGGTTTCAGAAAGTAGAAGCCCAAAAAGCAAGGTGAAGTCCCAAATCTTCTCACCCGTGTAGTAAATTTATTCTGACTCCCACTCTCCCCCTTCCTGCTTCCTGCAGAAAGGGCTTGAGGCTTACCCTCTGTTCTCCATCATATTCCCAGAATCACTCTATAAACAAAATAGTAATTAAGAAAGACTTTATAAACACGCTGAAGTGCAGAAGATTATCTTGTTTACATAAATTCTTTTGAGTTGGCAAAACCAAGCAAAAAAATCTTATGAGAAATAGTTCTTTTGTTATGAGCCCTTGTACCTCGGGATATGTCTAGCAGGATTCTAAAGACAAGCTCCAAGGTTATTTCTTTGCTGTAGGTTTTGGCCCTTTGGCCTGGAACACAGGAGCAAAGGCAGAAAGTCCAGACATTCTAGAAAAGTTCAAAAGGAAAAATAGCTCAGTTCAAGTTGAGTTCCCCCAAATGAGAAAATGCTGAGGGTGGGGAAAAGGGAGGGATCAGTTTTGTCTAAACTGGATTCGTCAGCTCTCAGCAGGTTATAGTCTATATTACTATTAAAAAGGCTGGGGGATCTCCCCTGGGCTGGTGAGTACTAATTTCCATTGAGGAAAAAGTTATGAGGCTTGGTGTCTTAATGATAATAGATAATTTCCCTGTGTTGGCAGGGCTACAAAGCACGTTGCTATGAAAACTGCATGGATCGGGCTATTTCTTTTGTGTACACAGTTTCCCCTTAAAGAACCACTTGGCATGAGTTGCAAACCTGCATAGGGACCCTTGTGATTAATTGCTTAAACTGGCTGGTGGCCATCAGCAGGATCTTGCAATTTACCAGGTTCTATACAGAATTATGAAACTGAAGGTTTAATGGGATTTCAGGTAATAGAGCCCAGATGTCCAAGACTATGATGTTTGAAATTACACTGTTTGAAAGGCTGCAGGGCTTAAACCTTATTTATTTCTTGCTTTGATTTCCCTGTTCCCCGTCTTTATGTCATGTTGGACCAGCAAAATGCCGAGGCCCCCATCTTGACATATTGTACCTAGAGAAGCCATTCATGAACGTGCACCTGTGGCCAATAGCCTGGAGATGTGCAAGCTCCCCGCCTTCCTGCCCAGCCTCTTGGGATTACACTGCAGCCATGGATATGGTAATTAACAGCCCTCCCACCATCTTGCTGCTATGCAGCACTTAACTTCCAAATTGCTTTCACACATTTAATTGCATTTTATTCTGTCAGGGTCCTGAAGAAATGGGCTGGGACAGGTATTATTATCTCCATTTGGGTGAGGAAACCAAGGAACACAAAAGAGAAGGGATAATTACAGTTAACATTTGTGGAACCCTTATGTGCCAAGAAGTACTCTTCCCAGGAGTCTTCCGTGAAGCCTCATCCCAGCTTTGAGGTTGATATGATTATCAGCTCCACTTTGGATCTGAGACTCTTTCGGCACACAGAGGTTGATTCGCCTTGCTAATAACCGACGGAGTCCAGATGGAAGCTGGTACCCTGGCTCTTAGTTACAGTGCGCAGCCACCTCCCTACGGAAGTATTGTCAGCATCGCAGAAAAGACCTGGAGTCTGTTCTTGCTAATGCGGCACTCATTTTCCATCATTTGCAAGATGGAAGAAAAATCCCAGGCATGTTTTTCCAACGAGAAGCCCCCTCCATCCCTGTTCCCTGTCCAACTCCAGAGCAATGCCATCTCCCGAGTGCTCTGAGAAGAGGGGGACTGCTTAATGGCACCTCGTTTGATAAGAACACCTAGCCTAATATTCCAGGCCCTGCACGATCACACTTCATTCTATCCTTCCTGCTTTATCCACTCTGCACTACAGACACCATAATTGATGATATTTGCCCCATACTGCCCTTCCTTTATTTACATGGTTCCTCCTTCCTTCTTCATCCTCCTGCCCAAATTCTCCTCTTCCTACAAGGTCAGCTCACAGGCCACTGGAAGAAGGCTTCCCATATTCGCTCAAAGCCTCTCTCTCCCGGTTCTGAAACTCTGTATGAGTTTGTTAAATAAATGGATGGACAATGGAATAAATAAATGTCATTTCTTGTTCGCTTATCAGGCACAACGTGCAACGCTGAGGACGTAAAGATGAAAAACAAAAATCCTCTGCCATTGCCCTCAGGAAGCTCCCAGTCTAATAAAGATACACATGCAAAAAATTCACTACCACATAAAGTCTGGCACACTATCATAGAAGGGCAAGATTCCAGGGGAACAGCAAGAAGCGGGGTGCTCAATGCTGCTTACAGTTATGCCTGGAAATTCTGTCAGAGCCTTATCTACCCTCCTGGTTAGGGAAACTTCATGTGCAAATGGCTTGCATTTTATGCATCTATGTACAGCCCCTATACTCAGCGTAGTCTCTAAACTGAGCAACTATATGATAAGTAACGAAGGACTATAACAGAAGTGATAGAGTCTCTCTCACTAGAAGTCGTCCCCCCTCCCATCTTTTCAGTGGAAATATATACAGAAGACAGAGGCAGGCTCTTGCTGCTGCCCATGGTGGCCCCACAATGGGGCTGGCCCAGACAGAGACCAGGAGAGGAAGCCCTGGTGTTTCCTAAGTGTCAGTGTGCAGTAGTGTCCCGAACCGTTGCTTTCTTCTGTGAGGGGCAAAGGGATGCTTAATGAACCGTTTTAATGCTATAGTTCCGATCAACAGGGCCGTGAGGGAAGCTTGGGCAGTGGGGCCAGGCCCCAGGAAAAGGTCTCTCTAGAGAGTTCAAGTTTGGTTTTGGGAGACTGCAACAGCATTTCTTTCCTATTTTCGAGGTCTGTTGGACACAGGAGGTGAAATGGTTGTCACTGTACAACATTCACATCTTTCTAGAACCACCAACCTGCGTTCCCTATAATTCTGAGGAATTACTGTGGGGTAATGAAAATTACAGGTTCTTCCACTTGCTAGTTTTGAGAAGCTATTTAACCTCTCTGAGCCACAGCTTCCTCATCTGTAAAAGGAAGGAATTCATGTGTGTTTTGCCAGTGTTCCGTGAGAACTATTTTTTTGTTTGTTTGTTTAATGTACCACTTAGAAAGGAAAAAAAAAAAACACTGCTAATTAAACTAGGACACAAGGATTTTTTGATAGCCCTGGACAAGTCATGATAATAGCTTTTTGTTACTTTATTCTTTCATCTGTTCAGAAGAACCTGCCAATTTCTCTGTCTTCACGTACAAGCTTTGGGTACAAAAGGCAATCCTTTTTCATAGATCCCAGTAATAAAACTCCACACACCTTCATCCACTTGTGATATCTTCCTGTCTTAGGTAGTGTAAATCTCATGATTGCTGATTTGCAAAAATATGTAAAATTGAGGTCATGCTCCAATGTCAAATGTTTGCCTCACTAATGGTGCTCTATTTCCATGACTTTTGGCATACAAGATAAATTTTCGTTACAATGGCAAATTACAGTGTAATATTTCTGAAGTATTTTTAAATAGCGATTAAACTCAACAGGTGAAATACTAATAGTACCTATAGCTTGAGTGAAGTGGTGAAAATATGAATAATCACGGACAAATTCATGCATGCAGGACTGCCACATGACCTATGATTATAAGATTGTCTAGACTGTAAAATGTACAATGCAGAAATGTTAAAATATGAAAAAAGTGCATCTCAGATGCAATGAAATACAGTAAGTAAAATAACACATATTATGGGTCTTGTACCCAATAGATGCCCAACAAATCTCAAATCCCTTCCCATTCTATAACAGAGAACAGTGAACCTCAAAAGAGTACAGGGAGGATGAACCTCATATTTTTGCAAAATAGTGGATTTAAATTTGATTCTTGCTAGATAAAATTTACATTTCAGAAACTATAAAACCATGAACGAGCCAAAGAAACTGAAGGATTTTTCCAAACACGATGTAAGAGAAAGCTGCAAATTCTTTGTTGCAGCCCCTCTCCCTACCTCCCATTGAGAGGTGGGGTCTTTTCCCCCTACTCCTCTGAATCTGGGCCAGGCCTGTGACTGCTTTGTCCATTAGAATGTGGCAGAAATGCATTGCGCCAGTTCTGGGTCTAATCTTTAGGACTGGAAACTTGAGCTTTTTCCTCCTGTGTTACTGTGCTATGAGTGAGCCGAGGAGCTGCCTAGAGAGGCTCACATGGAGGAGAACTGAGGCTCCCAGCTGACACCACAGCTGAGCAATCAGCTGTTTGCCTGGAGTAACTTGCCAGCCACTTGAGTGTGCCATCTTGGATGTGGATCTCTCAGCCCCAGCTGATAGCAAATGGGGAAAAGAGAAGCAGTCCCCACTGAACCCTGCCCAAATTGCAAAATCATTGCCAAATAATGACGGTTGTTGTTTCGAGCCTTTAAAATATGGGGTAGTTTGTTATGCAGCAATAGACAATCAAAATTTACCACCTTGTGAATTTTCATAGATGCTCTGAGCAAGGCCTATTCTAGAACCTTAAGGAGCACAACTTAGAAGTGAATCTAGATCTCTTGACTCCTGGACTGAGGCTCTTGCATAATTATTCTACACATGGAAGTTATGAGGGGATAAGCAGGGCTTATAGGGTTCCTACTATCTTATTCATTAGCTCTCATTTGAACTATATGATGAGAGGGGTCTAGGCCAATTCTAGGAAAGAAATAGAGAAAAATTAAAAATCTTCAAGAGTGGGAAAAATTAAAAATCCTTGAGTGGGAAAAGTTTCTGTCTGTCTGTCTGTCTGTCTGTCTGTCTGTCTCTCTCTCTCTCTCTCTCTCACACACACACACACACACACACACAGGATCGTAAACCTTACTTGGAATTTGAGAGCCAAGTTCATGAATTAGATAGATGCAAATGTGTCTGTGATATTCCCATGCTTTTTTAGATATCCTGTGTTGGCCTCAAGGAATAATATCCTAATGGAAACAAGCAAGAGTCACTGTGGATTCATTCATCTAAGTCACGGATTGTTCAGAATGGAATCCCAAGAAGATACCGATTACTTGTTGACAGAATAAAACACAGGGAGTGGAATCAGTCATGTCCTTATGACAGAAAGGCTCTGCACAGGAAAAGAAGTCTGGCTGACCACAATGTCACTACAGACAGCAACTAAGTATATTTCATATCGTTGCTCACTTTCAATGCCAGGATGTCAAATCTTTTGTTTTGACATCTAGCAGCCTTTGTGGTATGGTTTCTGCAGCATGTTAGAGCTGATGGTAAGAGTGTGTACTCTTGTTAGAGACATCTATCTCTAAAGAGGCAATACTGTCAAGCATTTCATCTCGCAGTGCGATGTTCATCTAAAGAGGCTTAAGGAGACAGATCTTCGTCTCAGAGAAATTCCAAATATCACTGAAGCAGGAAGCATTTTAATAGGTATATATGCAGGATGCTATCTACCATGGGTATGGATGTTAGAAACTTGGTGTTTAATTTATTTTGGAAATCAAGAGAGAGAGAAAAAAGTACAGACACAATACTGAATTGGAGTAGTTTGGGGCCAGTTAGCGTAGAGGCATGTGTACTGTTGAGTAAATTTAGTGCTGAATTCAATACAAATAGCTGTCATTTATCTTTGTTTTAAAGCTATAACACTTATAAAATTGTAATTCTTTACACTGCCAGCTGACGACAAAGCTCCCGTTTCTTAACAGAATCAGTAGTGTAGGAGACGGAGCCTTACGGTATGTGGACATCAGGAATTAGAGAGAAGTAGAAAGTACAGTGGACAATGGCTGGAGGTGGAGGTAGAGGTTAGATAAGACTACTACTTAGATGAGAGGTTAAACAAGGGGGTCAGGCTGTTACTGCAGCTGTTAGAGGTAAGAAGAATTTGTTTGAAGCGTTAAATAAATATGAATAAGAATGATCAAGCTAGTGGAACATAACTTCTCTACACATGGAAAAATTTATTGCTGTTACTTTTTTAACAAATGAAGTTATAGTCAAACTCCTCTACTTCAAAAGTTAGGTTCTGTCAAGTTCAATAATATAAAAACAGGTGTTGGCAAACTACAGCACCTATAAGACGAATCCAGCTTATCGCCTGTTTTTGTAAATAAAGTTTTATTGGAACACAGTTACACCTGTTCATTTATGTATTGTCTACGGCTGCTTCAAATTACATTGGAAGAGTTGAGTACTTGTTACAGAGATCATATGACCCATAAAGCCTAAAATATTTACTATGTGATTCTTCACACAAAACAGTTTGCTGACTCTTGATGTAGAATACCAAAATAAATCTAAAGGTTAGTGAAAGGCTTTAAGAAGTTCATATATTGCAAGGAAAACAGCTGTTACCAAGTGCTCTATATTCCATGGATACACACGAAGTATCCTTTCGTCCTCACTCAGACCGAGTTCTGTGAAGTAAGACATCTGGACAGCAGTTGCAAGGGCCTACAGATAGCATCCAGCAGTAGTAGTTGGTAGAGGATTGAAGAAACGGAAAATGTACTGAGTTGCGGCAGTCTGGGGCCATTTAGTCTAGGAACATGTGTACTGTAACATACGAAACTGATATGCACAACGAGAGATTTAAAAATTTTATTTAGATGCCTAAAAGAGTAAGTTTCAGCAATCTGGAAAACTGTTAAGTATTGGAGCTTATTCTGAATGAATTTGATAAATATCAGTATTGTATAAATATGATGCGAGACTTCAGGAAACCGCTGATATGACTTTGTGTGAATAACACACATATGTAAATATCCCTTCAGTGTACACGCCCCTATGTTAGTTTTTCCTTTCCAGTCCCTGGTCCTAGCTTTCATCTCTTAGGCTCTTGAAATAGTCTCTTATCTAATCTCCAACTTTCTATTCTTCTGCTCTAATCCATTCAAAACACTCTTCTTACCAGATGTGTTTCCTAAAACACCACCCATACCCTTCATCGGCACATACCGACGAATATCCACAACGGGCAAAGGATTGTGCTAGGTAATGAGGGAGACTCAGAGCTGGATAAGGGACTTTTTGCCCACAAAATGGTTAAAATACTAAGGAGGAAAGACGATACACTCAGAGAGAGATAATTAACAGTATAAGTTATTAGTTGATGCAGAAAATAAAAAGGCTTATTAAATTTCACATAAGGGAGTGACCACTGTTTGCAAACACAGGTCCTGGAGAGGGTGGAGTTTGAATGGGCCTTGAAAGAAAGAAGAAAAGGAGGGGCAAGGCATTCTAGGAAGTTTGTGATTCCAATCTCCATTCAGAGACCTCCTACGGCCCCACATTCCTCATAAGATTGATTCTACTGCACAAGGCTGAATCTGAGGTGTTTCTGCAATCACTACCCAACCATCCACATCTTCCACCACACCCCTCGCAAAAAAATTCTCTCCTGATTACTCTCTGTGTTTTCCTGACTCTGCGTTTTGGGCATGCTACTCTTAATATTTAGACAGGCTTTCTGTTCCCTTGTGTTTAGCCCCACTCTGCCTATTAATTGAGGTTCAACTTCTCCGTGGAGCCTCACTGTGGTGCTTGGTCCCGTATGGTCCTATTGAGCATGACTGGCACGTAGCTCACACCAAATATACAGCTCGTGGCACAAGTTCTGCAACACCGAAGTGGGTCTGTGCCCAAAAAGACAAGTGCACCGATTACAAGCTTGGATATTCATGGCTACCAGAGCCTAAATCCCTATTCTCAACTTACTTCCTCTTTCCATTGTGGATCAATAGCGAACAGCTCTTAGCTTGGACCTGGCTGCAGCCTGTGCTTTAAATAACACTGCTTTAGTTTAACTTCATCTCTTCTTCCCATGAATCTTTAAAGAACTTATTGTTCACTTTAGGGGCTAAAACCTGGTGGCCTGTTTGAGTTTATTAATTTACATTAATTACCAACAATTGAAATTGGGAAATCTCTACTTCTCTGAAAAACTGGCCGTTGTGACATCATCGTACCACACTCTCAAATGGCAACAATTGGCTTCAGCTCATCAGAGCTGCCGCTGTAGATATGAATGGATTTTCCAGTTCTCCACAGTCCCTGCTGCACTTCCTGCTGCTCTCAGACCAGCTCACCCCACTTGCCTGAATCCTGAGGGCATTTATGTTGGCCACACTGGTCTACGATGTGCGTTTTGCTGCTTTAATGATATTATTACAGAGCCTAATTGCTTGCTGTGTGTTTGCCTTCTCTTTGTATCTAAATTCACATTCCTGGAGGGGAGAGGCTCTGCCCTGTATCTCTTCTCAGTCTCTCTCAGTAGCTATCTCAGTGCTATGCACATAACAAACACGGGCTTAATAAATACTTTTTAAATAATGAATGAACAAGTGATCTTTTCTGCTAGGTTATAAATGTAAAGTAGAAATCCTAAATCAAATGTACAAAAGAATTCTGTTAACGTTCTCTGGTGGATGAAAGGCAGCTACAAATTCTTTGACACCTCCTCCCAGTGAGAGATGGGTGCCTCTTCCCCCTCTCTGTGAATCTCGGTTGGCCTCTGACAGCTTTGACCAGTGGAGAGTGGTAGAATGATGCTATGCCAGTTCTAGACCTGGCCTGTAAGAGGATGGGCAGCTTCCACTTGGTCTGTTGGGAAGTCTGACTACTCGGAGGGAGAGACAATGTAGAGAAGCCCTGAGAATCTATGGAGAGGGGGAGGGCCTAGGTGAATCAAGTCCTCCATCCATCTCTGCCAAAACACCAGGAATGTGAGGAAAGCTGCCTTGGACCAGCCCTGCCACCAGGTGAATACCACATAGGAACCACATTCAATACCATGTGAGGCTGAAAAGTCACCCAGCAGAGCTCTGCCCCAATTCTCAGTCCTCTAAATTGTGAGACACATAGTTGTTTTAAGTCACTAAGTCTCGGAGGTAGCATGTTACATAGCAATGGATAAATGAAACAATTTATCCCAAAGTTTCCACCGTTTACCCAAATGACATTCTTATCATCAACATTCAAGTCCTTATTTATCTTTTCAATGTTAAGGCATACACTGAATATGATAATGCTTGTCTGGCATTCTGGGTGAATAGTTTAGGCTGCTCATAGATGGAGACCGACCATGTGGGAGTTCTGCCTAGGGCTGAAACAGCATCTCTTGGCACTCACACCGGTGTGACGAGCACTCTGGTTGTGAATAATTCCATTGTCACGTCCTTCTGTAATGGAAACGGTGAATAATGTTCTTGTTCTCTATAGCAATTCTGCTAACCCATTAATTTTGAATTTTGTGTTTTACAAAAATATCTGTGTTATTTTGATTTACATAAATAAGCTGGCCGTGATTCTGTGCCTATGACTTTGTTTCTGTGACCATTGGGCTGTAGAATATGAAATTTGATAGTCTCTAAGAAATGTTTCATTTCAGCTGCCAGATCCTAGAAGTCCATAGGAAGTGTACATTTTTAATAAAAGCTTAACCCCTTTCCCAGAGTCTGTTTTTAGTCAATCACTACATTTTTCTTCCACTATTCTTATCATGTTGTAAAATCAGTTTCTCAAAGAACTGTTCTCAACTATTCCCATGTGTTTCTCAATTTCTTGTTGCAAACCTTGGGAACCAATTGGCAATAATCATGATTCAAGATTCTTTAGCAGAGAAACAAGATCTAGACAAGGCCAAGGTTGAGAAGGTAATGGAAACAGAGGTGGCAGTTACTTCATCCCTTCCTGATGCATCACTCCCCACTAAATAAACAGCTCAAAGTCTTCCCAAAGGCCACCTTTCTCATATTTTGATGTGGCCACTTTGTAATCATTTAACCAGTGATTGTATAAATATGAAAAACGTGTCTTTTTGCCAGAGGTTTAAAAAGCAGGATGAGTGGGAAATACACCGTGTATAAAAAACAGGGGACACACTGCAGAATAAAGATCTCTGGAATAACAGGAGAGAAAAATTCCTGACATAAAACTGGGGGGAAAGGAGTACTCACAACAAATTAGACATGTGGTAAAAATAAATGACACACGAACAAAATATTTTTGTCTCCTCTATCGTGTATTTATGGTCCTGCCCTATGCAATAAATATAAATTCGAACCTATATTAATTAAAACAATCTCTGCTTACGAGTGGTCCACAATCTGGTGGGAAGGGAAGTAGAAAGAGAAAGCAACTATCTCTATTCCAATGGGAGAAGTGATATAGGAGTGGTGTGAAAAATGTGTTAGAAAACATAGGGAAATATTAATTACATGCAGGGGGCGGGAAAGGGCATTTAAGCTGAGTCCGAAGCATGAGTAGGATATCTGCTTGCATAGCTAGAGGAACAGCATTTCTGGAAGAGTTCTGCTGAAGCCAAGATGTAGAAGGATGAAGGAGCAGAGGAGCTGTTTCCAGAATGCCAGGATGTGAGAACACATCAGATATGGCTTAGTCATGGGATGAGTTAATTGAGTGAGGGGTGGGGGAGAAATCAGTTTGCAGTGGCTTGCACCTTAATCTAGCGTTCGGAGCCAGATCATGAAGAGACATGTATAATAGGCTAACATGTTCGGATTTTATCATGTAGGCAATGGGCAGTTAGAAACCTTTTAAAATAGAGGGTGTGCCGCGATCATATTTATGGTTTAGAAATATCACTCTGTACTGCTGGTAGGGTGATCATGTATTTGCCTTTGTAGAAATTGTCATAGTTGCTCTTTTACATTCGTTGGAGTGATTGTTTGATTACTACTAATTAGAGAACAGAGCACCTTGTTACGCTGAGAACAAGGTCCATGCTTGCTTTTCTTCAGAGCAGTCTCCCTACACCAAGCACAGAGCCTGGCCCATAGCAGAGGTTCAATGAGGACTTGTTGAGTGAATCAAACTATTGCATATTAGTGTAGCTAAGCAAGAGATGACGAAGGCCTGAATCAGGGCAGTACCAGTGACAACAGGTAAGAAGAGCTTTGACTGACATTTCGAAAATGAAAATCCTGGGTTATCTCTGATCAGTGTGACAGGAGGAAGGAAGAGTGTTCCAGGGAGACTGAAGTTTCCGCGGCAGGTGACAGGGGGAAGGGCAGGTATTAAATCAGCAGGAGGAAGGAGAGTAGGTTACGCTGAGAGGGAAAGATAAGGAATTTGGTTTTCGACATGTATTTGACAAGCCTACAAGACACCCGGGTGGAGATATCATGTGGGCAGGAGGTGGGATGTCATAGTGAGAAGAACTAAGAAGCCAGAGGACCTTGGAGGTGGGCTTTGCCATCTATGTGATTAGTTTCTCTTAACTCAGGGCATATCATCAGCTCCTCTCTCTCTCTGTCTCTCTGTCTCTCTTTCTCTCTCTCTCTCCCTCCCCCCCCACCTCTGTCATTAGCTTCTCTTAACTCAAGTCTCTAATTTATAAAACGTGGATGATAAGAATCTCTGCCATAACTCATTCAGGATGATTTTATAATAATCTAAAATTTAAAAATGTATGAGAAAGTGCTTTTTAAAATGCACAGAGCTTTATGAGAACTCATGGTTATTATGACTATCATTGCCTTGAAAGACAGCAATGCATCCCTGAAAAGAGCCCAGTACTAGTCAATTCAAAGTCATAGGTTTAATGCATATGGGCCACCACCTGACTTGTTAAAACTACAGATAGGTCCCTCGCTTTTGGCCAGCAGCCTTGTGAATGAGTGTGACAATAGAGTAGTCTAGGCACATCGGTAGAAGTAGAAAAATCTCTCTCCGTATGTCTTCGATGGAGAGTGACACATTCCATTTTAAAGAGAAGGAGGAGATATTAATGTAAGGATTAGGAGGTGTGTTCTGTTGCTGGTGACAAGAAAACGACTCACACTCAAATAAAGGTAGCCTCTTGACAGGCTCTGAAGTCTTTCCTCTTTCCAGAAAGCCAAACACAAATCCCTCATTTTAACACACTCTTACTTCTAAAGTTGTCACTTTCTTCTTCAGCCATCATCCAGGACTTCAACCCCGTATATTAGGCCCATGGATTTGATACTGATTCAGGCAGGGTGAGTCACTCCTATGCTCTTTTCCCCAGAAGCCATATACCTGGTTGAGTATCCAAGAGCTGAACACATCTCAGCATTTTGACTTTAGGTCAGCTGGAAGGTTCTTTAAGAGTCTTGTGGACAGGAACATAAAAGGGTCCTCAACTCAGATGGCTGACTCCAAGATTTCTAAAACCAAACACTATAGCACCTCTGCCCTGACACAGAGGTAGACTTGTTGAAGACGGTCTTCTGTTAGAGACTGACTCCTGTCCTCAAAACGAGCCTTAAGCACAGATTCCTTACAGAATGGAAAATTTGAGTTTCTGAGAACAATCAATAGGGCTATATCTTTTTCCTGTCTCAAGTTCTTTGATGTGATATAAAAGCAATAATGTGCCTGGGAATGAACTCATAAACAGTTTTTCATTTTATAGCATAATAAAAGTGCAGCAAGATTGAACTGGGATTTAGGCAAAGAATTGGGCTGCTGGTAAGATCTTTTTTTCTTTCTTGCCTAGTTGCTCATTGTGTCATCTTTAGTAAATTACCAGTGGCTCTTGACCTCAGTTTTCCACCAGTGAAACATGAATAGAAGTAGTAGGCATGGAACTGTACGTAAATAGGTCATGATAACAACTGTAATATATAGTAAAGGTTTACTATGTGCTAGGTGCTGTTTTTGAACTTGAAATATATTGATGAACAGAACAGAGAGAAAGAATTCTTGCATTCATGAAACTTACATTCCAGTGAAGGGAGAGACAATAAACAATACACATAATAAGTAAATTATTTCGTATGTTGGAAGTTGATAGGTATTGTATTAGAGTAAAACACACAGAGTGGGTGCAGTGAATTTGGAGCATGAATATGGGTGGGAAGTGCATTGCAGGCTTTGGATGGCTCTGGATTCTAACTTTGGCTAATGACTCTCATTCATAACACATAAATAATATAATAATGTACTCAGGTCATACATAGGTTGCTGTGATGACTCAATGAGAAGAAAAAGCACTTAGTACTCAAATGCTACTATTATTAACTTTATTTTCTAATCTCAAATGACTCCAAAATCATGATTCTCAGATGAAGGTGCCATAGCGACAAAGGGCAATATTTTAAAATCACAAAGGAAACCAAGGATATAGTTTAGAACAGGTGGTTTGCTTCAAGATATGGCCAATTACAAGAACAACAGCAATACTTGCTGAAATAGGAATATCTTTAAGATTCACGAAGGACAGACATCTGCGATCCTCAGTTTTAGTTTTAGGAACTAAAAAAAACCCCTCAAAACAACAACAGAAAAACAAATGAAAGGGATTTATACACTTTAAAATAAAGCTTTAATTTTATAGCAAGTCTAACAAGCCTCCAGAGGTTGGCTCTTTGGAGAATGATACACCTGAACAATAATCAAAAAAGGCAAAATTGCCTCCTCTGGGTATTGGCTTTAACAGATTTGATTTTTCCTTTCAACAGAAGTGCCAGGAACAGAGCGCTTCTGGCAGAGGTGTGAATTTCAGTGCATCACTTCCAGAACTGCTGACCTCTGTGGGAAATGCTTAAGTCCTTTGATGTAACTTATTGTTGAACAAACAGTATTTCTGGCACTAAAAACATTTTGGGTTTATATCTGTCTCCATTAATCTTTATTCAATGACATTATCATTGCTCACCTATTACAGATATTTCTCAGCTGAGACTTCTCGAAAGGGTAGCGGGTTGAAGAGAGCATATATTGAAATGACCAAAAGATTTCGTTGCTTTCCCTTTGCCCTTTGCTTATAGAGGTCATAAAATCACTCATGGGAAAAGGCTTTTTAAAACCAGAAAACAGTAAAAGTAGCTCCGCCTTATCTTCTTCCGGCATTAGGTAAATGCTACACATCTTGAGGCTGATACTAGCAATAAAAGGATGCCTCATTCATTCATTCGCCTCATGCTGAGTTTTTATTATGTGCCAGGTGCTGTGCTAGGTAGGCATAGACATAACTCATGAAGGCTTGTAACTCCAGGGGAGAGGCTTCTGCCTCTGAATACGAGGCTGCATTGTCCGGAACCCAAACAAGGCACTGAGTCTGGCTCCCCAGTGCTGCTGGGAAAGCTGTGTTGCCAGGGCTTTTGGCGGCTGCTGGCTCCCAGAGAGGATCAGGAAGCAATGTGAGGGAGAATGGGCTTGGTGCCATGCTGGGGGCAGCAGAATCACTAACTGCCTGCAGGGGGATAGGGTTAACGGGCCAGTACCTCTCTGGAGCTTTAGTGTTCAGGAGTTCGACTAAGTCCCTCCAAAAGCATGTTGAGCAATTTAGGCAACTTTATTTCAACTCAGCGAAACTTTATGAAGGGACTTATGAGGCGCAAGCTAGGCCCGGATGTGTAAGGATGAGGATTAAGTGGTCCCCGTCTTTAAGGAGTTTACAGTTCAAGCCATACCTTGGGACAGGCCAGGTTTGGTGGGGATACTCAGAGCTTCATCTCAAACTCACTAAAATATCAAAGCATCTCTGCAAGACCAGATGATAAGACAGGCTTGAGAAGGAGAGTCACCTGGCTAAGGATGCAGTGAATTATAGCTTGTTTATTCCCCAGAGTAGCTTCGATCACCTCTTCAGGCTTTTTAGGAACTGGGTCTCCAGATACAGACTTGACTCAGCCAACTTTTCGAGTTACGGGATTTATATGTATGCAGTAGGAAAATAGAAGAGTTCACACATAGTGAGGGCTTTGTGTCAGGCGCTGTCCAATGTGCTGATATTTCCTATTTATTACTTTATTTAATCCTCACAAACCATTTGGACAGACGGCACCATTGTTGTTCCCATTTAACACATAAGGGTACAACTGAAGAATAAGGAGACTAAGTTCCTAGCAAGACTTCATACAGACGACAGCTCGATGAACCAGGATTCAAATCCTGGCTCTTCCTATGACACTGCTGCCTGAACAAGCTCTTTCTTTCTGAGGCATATTGAAGACTGATATCAAATAGATACTTCAGCAATGGAAATTCTAGCAGAATGTGGATAAATAATTATGGTAGATGATCTAAACCAAAAGATATCAGAAGGATTCTATCTTTATCAGAAAGTCAAGGCAGCCCCCCTTGACAGCAAGCTAGCTTCTAATATTTCTTTAAATCTCAACCTTGAAAGACCTTCTATCCATTCATCTGTCCATCTATCCATCCATCCATCTATCCAACCACTCAACAAACATTTATGGAGGGTCTACTATATGCTGTGCACTGTGTAAGATGCTTGGGATACAAAGCTAAGTATATACATGGCACCTGCCCTCAAGACAATTATCAGGGGTGGGGAGAAGTCTTGTAAAAAAATAATTAGAATCCAGTGATATTCTGTTATAACTGAGGTAGAAGCAAAGTTCCTTGGATGCACAGAGGAAGGAGATAGTAGGTCAGCCTGGGGGAGTCAAAAACTTCAGAGAGGGTGACACGAAAGTTGAAGGAGAGAGATGCTTAGAGGAACATGGCAGCTTTGAATGTGTGTGCGGAACAACTAAGGAATGGTAAGAAGACGAATGAGTGGAACATTCCAGAAACCACTGGCAACATTAGGAGTGGGGGACACTAAACTAGGAATTAGAAGACTTGGGTTTTTTATCCTAAGACTGACGTGACATGGGAGTATGACACTGGGTAAGTCGTTTTGCCTTTCTGAGATTCACTTTCCTCATTTATTAGACCAGAATATTGACATGTGGTTTACCTTTCACTCATAGAGATGCGATTGAACATTTATGGAACTTTAGAAGAACATTTTATTAACACAAATTAATATGATTATAAATCAATTTATCCTCTCCATTCCCCAACTGTCCCTTACCATATAAGGAGAGGTCTCAACCTTAAGGGAAAGACAAGTGACCCATGACTGACAAATAAGACTTAGGAAAAATGTATCTTCTGTACAATGTCCACATTTTCCTCTCCCTGACTTATGTGTTCCCACGGTTCACAACACACCTTCTCATTAACTAGTGCTCATTTTGTGTTTCACATTTGGCCTTCCCTCATCTCCCCCTTTCCAAATTTACACCGTACTTTTAGGCCTACCCTTCCCACGTCCCCAGGCAACATTTTCATTATTTTTGCTCCTATGGTGTTGACTATGATGACTAAAGGCTGATAATCTACAACAAACTCCAGGAACTTAATGAGTTAACTTGGGCTGGGATCTGACTCTCAACTAAGCATATTGGGATGAAAGTATTCAGAAAATGAACTCCGGTATCATCTCTCTGGTTTCCCCCTTCATTATAGACACTGCGTATCTCAGGTTCCCCTATGGGAGGACTTTCCCAGAATAAGAGAATACGCACAGCTGTCCTACTATGACCAGTAATGACTGCTGTCTGAAGTTCAAGGCGGAAGCCCAATTAGCTACATTTATTGCATCAGATGCTTCAACCTCTACCAGCTCTGGGGTGCAGAAATACTACACTTCCTCCTGGGATGTAAACTGTCTGTGAGAGGAGAAACATGCATCTGCCATTTGGGAAAAGAATTTAAAAAGAAAGAAAACGGAGGGTAACTAGCCTGGATGAGAAATGTTTTGCGGTGGTTGGCTTTGCAAACCTGCAATGCTGCTAAGGAGGCTGAGGAGAAGCATAAGGAGTAGGAGGGTAACAATGACAATGGCGGATTGTGCTTAATGAAGGCTCACTGTGGGCCACGCACCATGCTAAGAGCTTCCTTTGGAATACACATTCAATTCTCCCAACGACCTTATGACACACGCGCTACTCTTGTCACAATCTTCGAGATCAGAAATAAAGAAGCTGAATGATTTACCCAAGAGACCGTAACTAGTAAGTGACGAAGCGGGATTCTAACCCAGAGAGACATATCAGACACGTGGTTTCCTAGACTGCTACACATCAGGATCCCTGGGGGAAGCTTTTCAAACTACTGATGCCCGAGAACGTAGAGAATATACTAAACTAGAATTTCTTGGGATGCCGCCTGGGACAATATGGTTTCCTAAAAGCTTCCCTGGTAGCTTGGATACACAGCCAGATTTTAGCACCTGTGGAAGACACATGCTTTGTATGACTTGAAGGGACAGATCAAGTACGGATATGGGGATAGTGCAGAGAGCGAGGTTTCAACTCAGTGGAAGACAGGAGCTGCTAAGAATCAGGGATGTTAATGCCAGGATGGCAGTGCTATTTTGGGGAGCGAGTGTGCTTTCTACTAAGGGGTACTGGAGATCACTTAGCCAACACAATATAAACATGGTGATGTTTAAGTCACTTCTAATCTCAATAGTC
>NW_011888835.1:6924211-6934070 GCF_000151845.1 Pteropus vampyrus
GGAGCGAGTGTGCTTTCTCCCAAGGGGTACTGGAGATCACTTAGCCAACACAATATAAACATGGTGATGTTTAAGTCACTTCTAATCTCAATAGTCTATGATTTCCAAATTACTAATTCATTCGACTGATACCCATTAAGCATAAACTATATGCTGGGTCCTGTGCCAGGTACTGCCATTCAAATAGTGAACACAGAAGATGAATAAGGCAATCACATTTTTCACCTGCCTCTCTGACCATTGGTAGTTTGCCCTCTTTTAACTTGAAGTAGCTGTGAGAAGGAGATCCTGTACCATAGCTCAGAATACATCAAGGGGATGTCTTTTGCAGTACATTTTTTCACTTGTTGGTTCATTCATTTATTTAGCAATGATTTATTGATTGACTACTGTATATTAGATGGCTATCTATCCACCAAAATTTGTGCTCTCTTTTCCATACGACTTTTATTAGGAGGGGCATCCTAGCCAGGGACTACATGTCCCAGAACTCCTCGTAATTAGGTGTGGCCACAAGACTGAGTTCTTGTGAACAAAAGTGATGTACACACCTCTAGATCTGACCCAGGAAAGCCTCCTAAGATGCACTCCTTCACACTATTTTTCTTTTTGGCTGGATTAAATGGAGAAAACTTCTAAGAAGACTTTGAAAGCCACTTTTTGATGATAGTAGAGTCTCTGTTGGCCTTGATTACTGAATGAGTGCATGGATGAAGGCCATCCTGCCAAACTACCAAATCTGCCCAGTACTGTTATCCACATAAGAAATAAAAGTCTATCATGTTAGAGCTTTTGCACATTTCTTTGGTCAATGTGTTGAAGCAATTAGTCTACATTCATAGAGGTCTGTGAACAGGACAGACTTTGCTCGGTGTCTCAGAGTTTGCAGGTGCATCTGAGAGACAAATTACAATCGAGGTTGTGACGAGAAGCTCCCCATGGCAGTACATAATAGGGGCATCTAAACCATCATGCTGGGGGATCACAGAAATGTCATCTTAGTCGAGAGCTAGAGGGGAAATAGAGTTCATCAGAAGAGGAGGGAGGAAGGGTGTTCCCATCAGAGCGAAGCCTAGGGCAAGAAAAAGCAGGCGGTGTTTGAGTAAACGGAACAGATTCAGTAGGGCCAGAGCAAGGTCAGAGGGCAAAGCTGGGGAGTGGTAAGGGATGTTGTTGGAAGGTTCAGATCATCTGCTAGATCAGCAGAGGGAAAGAAGTCTCATGTCCCTTTTATAATCCCGGGATCAGAGGCTCCAACTTCACTGGAGGAATATCTTCTGGGACAGACTGTTCTGCATAGCTCCCCTTCCTCATTCCTGCTCAGAGCGAGAGCCCAATGTTTGTGAGTCTGTGTGTCTGTGTGTGTGTGTGCACACATGCACGTTGGGGGTAAGAAAGGGAGGCTAAGAGAAAGGGGAGGAAGAAAATTGATTCAGTCATTTTTGAACTGAGTCATATCAAAGAGGCAACAGAGGGTGTTGTCGCCAGGCTGTGCTGGATGAAGGCCATGGCGCCAGGAGATTTGTGTGGTGGGACCACCAGCTTTGGCAGGATTAACAGAAATGAAGAGTAACAGCCGAGTTCCAGTTTAAACAGCCAATATTCAAACCCTGCCAGGAAGAATCTGAGCAATATTTTGCAAACTTTAATAACAGCTCAGAGAAACCGATCAGAGCATTTGGCTTTGCCATGCATTATTGCTTAGCTGGACCCACGTAATAGCAGAAAAGAGTGAATCTATTTTTTTTTTTTTTTTGCCATTCGCAGAGAATAATATTTTTCTTCCTCCCAAAGGGACAGGATTTTAGTAAAGTCTAAATGTATTTTTGTTCCTTACGTCGACTTCTTTATAAATTGCCCATAGGGTTTTGGCACTCACTGTCAAGATAGTCATTTTACTGCCTGAAATATCTTCTTATTGAAAATTGTATTCTAGAAACTTTCTTTAGTTAAAACCTTAATTTGTAGCTGTGAAGTCCCACTTGCCAGGCACTGACCATGAGAATTAGGTGTTTTTGGATATGCTGAGCAGTGGGAAAGTTCCAGATGATGTTTCCCTTTGGACCAAGAAATGCTGACAGCTTTCTCAATCCATGTAGTAGACAGAGCATGAGATGGTTTTGAAATCTAAAATGGAACCAAATCCCAGATCAACCTCTTATGAACTGGATGACTTTGAAGAAGTGATTTAAGCACCCGGGCTTCAATTTCCTCTCACCTGTGAACTGAGGACATCCCTGCTAAGTTGTAAAAATTAGACAAGGTAAGGTGTGTCAAGTGCTGGGGCAGTATCTTTTAGGAGGATGCTATCCAAAGGCGTTTCCCTTCCTCTTCCTCCTCCCCTTAAAGGCTGAGAGAGGAGGTTGTGGAGCCCCAGACGGCAGCACGAAGACCTGTTTCCAGGTTAGCACACGGTGAGCATAACTCCTTACTCCCAGCTCCATGCAACCCTCATCCACGGTTTCGCTTTCTGTGGTTTCAGTTACCCTCAGTCAACTGCGGTCTGAAACTACTACATGGAACATTCCAGAAATAAACAATTCATACGTTTTAAATCATGTGCCGTTCGTTCTGAGTAGCATGAGGAAATCTCATGCATCCCCCCAATCCCACCCAGGATGTGAATCCGGCCTGGGTTCCGGTCTCCACGCTGCATGCCCTCCCTGCCCCACTAGTCAAGTAGTCATGCAGGGTTTTAGATCTCCTGGGGTGGTATCTCAGTGCTTGTGGT
Organism: Pteropus vampyrus; assembly: GCF_000151845.1. Taxonomy (NCBI): domain Eukaryota; kingdom Metazoa; phylum Chordata; class Mammalia; order Chiroptera; family Pteropodidae; genus Pteropus; species Pteropus vampyrus. Next base: position 6,926,943 of record NW_011888835.1, read on the forward strand.
CAAGTCACCCTAATTTTACTTAATAATGGTCCCAAAGCACAAGAGTCATGATGCTGGCAATTTGGATATGCCAGAGGGAAGCCATGAAGTGCTTCCAATAAGTAGTAAGGTGAGAATAGGAAAAAAAAAACAGTCTATAAATTTAGGGTTCAGTACTAGTTATGGTTTCAAGTACCCACTGGGGGTCTTGGTACGTATCCCTGTGGATACGGGGGACTACTGTAACACTTTATCAGTCCTGGGTAAATAGGCAGGTCAGGGGTGATGTGAGTTTGTTGAATGTTAAGGTGCTTCCCACAGGGAGATGAGAATCTGAAGAGTTCACAGGACGAGTCAGATCCAAGCAAAGAGAAGCCTCCAAAAAGAGAGGCTGCAAGCTAATTGCTATATGGGCCCTTGGGCAGAGCTGCTAAAGTTTGGCTCAAGTTCAGGAAAAGAGAAATGCTTTGGCCTCACTTTGGGAATAATGTTAAATGAAAGACGGACTCAGATCTTTTCATCTGAGATAAATATTTTACAAACGAAGCAGAACTAGGAAAAAAGTGGCAGGGGAAAAGGTAGGAGAGAATGATTTTCCTTGAGGTAGGACTGGGGGTTCCTCGAATGTTTTCAGTGAGGAATTTGCACATAAAAGAGATCGGATCATTCATAAGTCTCTGCTGGGATTCTATCTCCTTAAAAGGCCTTGCCTGACTACCCCTTTTCCTAAAGAAGGCATTGTCTACTTCCTAATCTTGTTTTACGTTCATCATAACATCTATCATCATCTGAAATTACACGTATCGATTTGGTTTTGTGCTCATAACTTGTGTCCCTCAGTGAAATGCACCTATGACGGCAGGTACTGCATCTTGATTGCTACTGGATCCCTAGTGAACAATGCCTGATGGAGAAATACTTATTGAATGAAGCGATGAGCAAAATAATATATACTGTTATAGTGATTGCTGGTTTTATTTTTAGAGGCTAGGAGGATGATTAAGTAAAAACAAAATTTAATTATTGCTATAAAATATTAAAAATAGATAATTTCCTGGCAAATATAGTCATATTTTTTTCTTGATTTATAAGTATTTTTAGAAGCGGAATTGATTTTCCTCCACTTTTTCTTACATAAGTATCTTCAAAAAGTTCAACATTTGGCCAATGAATCCCAAGTTACATTTAGGTAAATATACTTACATTTTAGAATTTCATTTCATTTCTCGGTAATCAGAAGGTATTACTCAGATAAACTGTCATTTCTGCCATCATTTATCTTAAAATATGCTCCATTGTCTCAGATGTATAAACCTTACGTTTCCGGGTAAGATGTCGCTCTCGGTCTACTAACAAATGATGTACGAATTACAAATACTTCGAATAAATGTGATTACCATACACCCATTTTTTTTCACATGTGTACTAGTGTCCACAGGGTTTAAACATTTTGGTCAAGGAATAATCGCTTTTCATCAGACAATCAAATGTGAGTCTCACTACAAAGTGAAAGAGATCTTAGCAGTGGAATTGATACGGCTTCATAAGATACTCTTTACACTTCAGAGTAAAAGTCATTCTGCTTTCAGTGGTTGGGTCAAATTTGAACAGTGGATCGGGGAGGAATACAGGAATTAGGATTAGCAGTTCATGCCCTGACAAGTCCACCTGGGAAATAGGCAAGTAAACCTCCAGAATGTAAAACTCATTTGGGACTCTCTCCATTCCTCTTACAGTGTCATATGTTTGAGTTTTCTGTCTCCGAGTCTCATTCCTTCCTTAATGTTTTGCAAAAATAACTGAGTAGCCTGGGGCCGGGAAGATGATGTAACAGAAATTGCAGACCTTTGACTCTGGAGCAGGCATTCTCTGCTGCGGACTCTGTGACCTATCATAAATGCACCCCTTCGAGCTGCTGTACATGGATAGTAGCTGTAGCTACCACCTAGGATTGATTGTTTGAGATGAAATGACTGATGGTACAGTGCCAGGCACTTAGTGAGACCCCCACCATTGGATGTTAGCAGTTACGAAAAGCTGTTTGGTGATTGCTTCACATCCTTAACGGATCCTCCACAAATTCTGCATGGCAATAATCTTGGTTTTCTTTTAATATATTGAAGCAGAAAAGCCCCACTAAGTAGCAGCATCCCATTTGTGAGAGAGTCCTAGCAAAGACGAGGGGAGTCAGCAGCCATGTACCTTCACAGCATTAAAGCAATCGTCATTAAACGCTGTCATGTCTAGTTCAACTTGTGAAATAATAACTATTAAATACAGTCCAAATAGTAGTACTTTCCCTCAACCATGGAAAAGTGGTGCTCAACAATGAAGTTCCCTATCTAAATTACCAAGTGTAAGTCCTAAATTTAGGATGGGGCAATTCTGAAATAGTTGATTACTGCATCTAAGATTATGGGTGTTCTTGTGAACTGTTGAAATTGATGAAATAAATACAAAACGGTGGAATATTACAGGTACAATTATGGGAAAACCCTTGCCTGAGCTGCCTGCAGTCATTCTGCATTTCTCTGCAGAAAGATTAAAAAGCCATTGCATCTCGTGCCCAGAAAAGGCACTGCTAACAATATTCACCTTCTCTAAGATATTTGATATAGGGACTAAATAGGACAATTTATTTCATTATCAAATTTGACCCTTAAGAGGAAAAGACATGTTTTAGAAGACTGGAACCCTCCTTCATGCTTAACTCAGACTGGGGGGAACCCCTCTCTAAAAAAAACCCCAAATAATCAACAAAAAAAACCAAAAAAAAACCCCCCCAAACCAACAGAGGCTCATAGCACAGAACCACTAGGAAGACCAGACAAAGTGGTGCCACGATAGTCTGAAATTTATCTTCTTGGTTTGTAATCAGCTCCTGAGAAGCCCAGAGGGCAGAACATATCAGCATTTGTGCTTTGGCGTAAGACAGATCCCACAGCTCTGTGTTTTCAGCCAGTTTCCGGCCTTCCGTAAGCTGTGCTTTTCCTTCAGGAAATTCTAGATGGTGGATGGTAGTCATCGGACCTTCTTTAAAGGGTTGCTGTGAGGTTCTGGGTTAAATGTTTATGTGAATTATTCCTTTCAATCCTCGCGACAACTCCATGGTTAAGTGTTCTGTAAATGGTGGCCATTTTCCATAATTCTGTTCTGTCTCTACAACTTAAAATCTTTGTGACCTTGGACAAGTTGCTTAACTTTTAGGTGCAGCTGTTTCCTCACATGCAAAAAGACGATGGCTAATGATCGCAACTTAGCTTACTGAATTATTGGGTGGAATGAAAGAGTTACGTATGGTGTGCTTACCGGACATATGATAAGTCTTCTAGGTGTTAGCTGCTATTATTATTATTACTATGACTACCGTATGACTATTTTAGGAATCAATCAAGTCCATAAGAGAAGACTGGAGAGCAACTCTCCCAGGGCTGTAGTCTTAATAGCTACGTCTTGTCAAATTGATGATATGATGGAGGCTTTGGACTTGCCGTTCCTTTCTCCAGGTGTGGTGTCTTAGAAGGCTTGTCTATGGTCTATGGGTGTGCCAAGATGAGCCACCTGAGGTTACATCACAATGCCACTCAGAGCATCTCTATGCGAGAGGAACTAGAGGGTGAAAAAGAAGAGGCGGAAGCTGGAAACTGTTTGCTCAGGCCTTCCAGTTTTGTAGGGCATTGACTAGGACCTTTGTGTGTTTTTTTTGTGATGAACTTTTCTTTTTTAGCATTTTATTTTATTATTAGTTTCCAGTACATAGTACATTAGTTAGACATTTATACAGTTTATATAACTATTTGCCTGGGACTTTTGATGTTTTTGCTCAATAAGGTATTTTTTGTTATTATTAAAACTATACAATTTAACAATTAAATGTAAAGATTTAAGAAAACCCAGCAAAATATTGTTCTTTTTTACCTTCTCTCTGTTTTTTTCTCTCCCTCCCTTCCCTCCTTTCCTCTCTCCCTCAGTTTCAATATATTGGGAGCTTCAAAGAATGAGAGTGGTCAAGCCCTTTCTCAAACTCTAACACGTTTCGACACCACCTTTCCTCCAAAAGTCTTCCTTGACCAAGATTTGGGCTGTGGAAGCCCGTGATTTGGTGATTTGTCCAAAAAAGCATCAGAAAACCAAGTGGCAAACGCATGAGTTCTCTAGTGAGATGCACACTGCTTCAACCGCCAGCTCCGGAAATTTTAGCTTGAGCTTCTGTTTCCTCATCTGTAAAATGGGGGTAATGATAATACTTTGCTCATAGAACCACTGACAGCGTTACATGAAATCATGTAGCCGACATTTTTAGTAGTGCCTGGCATATAAGAAAAGGGTCATACAGGCTAATATTTTTTTTCTCAAGCTTTAGAATTACAGTATCAGAAAGCTAGTACTCAAGTCAGAGAGAACTTTCCTTTTTTTTCTCACTGTGGTAAAAATATACATAAAATTTACCATTTGAACCATTTTTATGTGTACGGTTCAATAGCATTAAGCACATTCACATTGTTGTGCAGTCATAATGTCCCCTTACTCTGTGAGACTCTGAATCCCACCTTATGACTTGCCCAACATCACATGGAGCCCTGGAACCTGCATCGTCCATCCCTGAAGAGTTCCCCAGCATCGGAAGGATCTCTTTTTCCTTTCATGCAAGTTTTGCAGTGAGTAGTGAAGTTGGGAATATTATTACAGCATTCGTTTAGTCAACATATTTATCCCATAAATATTTATTGAACATTTACCATGGAAGGGACGCATGCAAGAAATCTGGCAAAGAGAATGTCAGTTATTCCTTACAACAGCTATACTGATATTTAGTTGGTATTATTTTTTTTACTTCATAAATGAAGCCACGAAGGTCCAGGGAGGTCGGTAGCTGACCCAAGGCCACAGAGTTTACTAAATAGTGGACATGGGATTCAATACTAGGGGGGTATGACTTGAAGAGATTTTGGGTGAATCTGGGGACAGAGCTGGTTAAGGTTTGTTAGGGATAAGGATTATTTTTTCCTTAAGCTATAACAACATAATACCAATACGGTGGACTAGATTTTTTGTTACCATGGGAAAGAAGAAACAGAATTCTCTGTGAACTAAGGGTCTCTGAAGTGGAAGAGGAATTAGGTCTCATGTTTATAGACTGAGGATGTTGTTGAATTATCACACAACGGTATTCTTGAGCCTTGGGGATGGGAATAGTGATGGTGGTGATGACGATGATGATGTTGGTGCTGATGTTGGTGATAAAGATAATGCTAATAACTACCAACCATGGAATAGCTATTATATATTGGGTTCTATATCAGGTATATTCATTCATGTAATACCTGCTGGACATCTTCTCTGTTTTAGGTACTGAAAATATAGAAGTAAGACATAAAAACAAGACTCCTCATGGAATTCGCAATCTAATGAACAATAAAGATGTTAAATAAATAATTGAAGATGTTATCCTAATCCTCAAAACAATCACATGAGGTTCAAATGATGACAGTAATAACAAAACTACTACTATATTTCTATTTACTGAGCACCTACTATGTGTCAGACATTCTCCTGGGGTGCTTTACAAAGTATGTTGTTCTACAGCTAAAACAACCTGAATGAGCATTAGTTTCTCCATAACAAATATGGGTTTATCCTATACCAAAGGCTTTATACCATATTCTCCTCTCTCAGGCTGAGCTCTGGCTTCATTTTCTATCTAGACCATCTGTTACTTCCATCCTAGGCTTGGAGTCCAATATCCTGGGCTAGAATACAAAAAGGTCTGGGTGCTTATTTTCTAGCAGCCACCAGGTCTCTGTGGGTGAGAATGCCTTCTTTTCCTTCTAGCCAACATAAAGGGAAGAAGGGAATCCTGGCTGGACTATCAGCTATGAACTGCCTCATTGAGGCTGTGTGTATAAACCAGATGTCCTCATCCTCTTCATTCTAAGGAGCCCTGGATGAGATGTCACTTCCATAGGGGCTGGGCTTTCCTAGGGCTTGGAGCTAATTAGGCATGATCTTGGTCATTCTTTTGCATAAGTCAGTATTATCTCTGCTTCCCCGATCTCCCTATGAAAGCCAGTGATCAATTCACGTGCTAAGAATAATATCTAAAATTTGTGTACCTCATTTCAGCTTACATACCACTTTCTCAGAGATTGTCTTAGTTGATCCCCATAAAAATCCTGTAGAATATTTTATGTTACAGATGAAACTCAAATAGCCCTGTAGAAAGGCCCACATAGCGAGAAGCTGAGGCCTCCCACCAACAGCCACGGGAGTGATGCTGATGGGACCTTCCAGCTCTGGTCAAGTCTGCAGATGACTGGAACCTGGTTGACGCCTTGAGTGCAACTTCAAGAGCATCTCTGAGCCAGAAACACCCAACTAAGTCACTCCCGGATTTGTAACCCTCATAAGAGGTAATAATGCTTATTGTTGTCACAGCTAAACTTTGGGGTAACTTGTTAGGCAGCAATGGATAACTAATACACATTTTAAGAGCATAGAAATTCATCTTTGGAATCAGATGGTTCGGAATATGCATTCCAGTTTTGCTAGTTATTAGCTTTGTAACCTTGGGCAACTCATTCCATCTTTCTATGCCTCAATTTCCTCACCTGCAAAATGGAGATAATAACAGTACTTATGCCCTAGGTTCCCCCACCTTCCAGAGTAAATGAAATGAAGCTCATTAAACACAGTACTTGGCACACAGTAAGCAGTATTTCAAAGCTATAATTATTATTGCTATTATAATCTCTTGTACTCATTTGGCAAACATTTGAAATGCTGATTCTTTTTAAAGTACCGACTATAAGCCTTGCTCAATTGGATTATGTAAAAAAAATCTTTTTACGAGGAAGACATGCTCAGTCAGAGAACACAGGTGTTGCCTGCTATTGCCTGTGGTGCTGAAGCACATGCCAAGATTAAAAAGTCCTAACCAACCAGCAGCAAAGTGAGCTTACTCTTTGTCCACAAAATGCTGAGCAGCATTTTGTAATATAATTAAGATTACACTGAAGAATGAGTCTTCGATCACACCATCATTCAATCACCTTTTCCTTCGCCACGGGAGCTGAGAAATTGGCTTCACCTTCCCCTATAAACAATCACCTGATCTCCAGATATTAGTCCAATCTCTGGGATAGTATTCAT
>NW_011888835.1:6934120-6977076 GCF_000151845.1 Pteropus vampyrus
TGGTGGACGCCTTGAGTGCAACTTCAAGAGCATCTCTGAGCCAGAAACACCCAACTAAGTCACTCCCGGATTTGTAACCCTCATAAGAGGTAATAATGCTTATTGTTGTCACAGCTAAACTTTGGGGTAACTTGTTAGGCAGCAATGGATAACTAATACACATTTTAAGAGCATAGAAATTCATCTTTGGAATCAGATGGTTCGGAATATGCATTCCAGTTTTGCTAGTTATTAGCTTTGTAACCTTGGGCAACTCATTCCATCTTTCTATGCCTCAATTTCCTCACCTGCAAAATGGAGATAATAACAGTACTTATGCCCTAGATTCCCCCACCTTCCAGAGTAAATGAAATGAAGCTCATTAAACACAGTACTTGGCACACAGTAAGCAGTATTTCAAAGCTATAATTATTATTGCTATTATAATCTCTTGTACTCATTTGGCAAACATTTGAAATGCTGATTCTTTTTAAAGTACCGACTATAAGCCTTGCTCAATTGGATTATGTAAAAAAAATCTTTTTACGAGGAAGACATGCTCAGTCAGAGAACACAGGTGTTGCCTGCTATTGCCTGTGGTGCTGAAGCACATGCCAAGATTAAAAAGTCCTAACCGACCAGCAGCAAAGTGAGCTTACTCTTTGTCCACAAAATGCTGAGCAGCATTTTGTAATATAATTAAGATTACACTGAAGAATGAGTCTTCGATCACACCATCATTCAATCACCTTTTCCTTCGCCACGGGAGCTGAGAAATTGGCTTCACCTTCCCCTATAAACAATCACCTGATCTCCAGATATTAGTCCAATCTCTGGGATAGTATTCATCGGCTTTAGGGGCCAGAGTCTAACATTTCTCTTAAATCTGTCTTTTTATGGTCAGCACTGTTATCAAAAACTGCATACTCATTTTCTGAAAAAACAAAAAAACAAAAAAAAATATTCTAATGTGAGAGTGATTAGACACTTTCCTACTTTCCATTCTTCATGTTTCCAAGTTTCTGTTCCTTTTGGCCCAATGGTTCTTCAGCCTCTGTGATCTGAGGGCAAGTTTAGAAGACAGCTCACCTTGAAAACCATACTTTGTCTATAGTCACTGCCTTCAGAACAGGACTCATTATGGAAACTTATCTCCCACAACTGCATTCAAAGAGATGACTTATCCATTCACAAACTGGCGCCTCTGCCTTTTTTGAGAAGAAGACTACTGGCTTGCTTTTTAGACCAAAATGACAGGTCAATTCGGACTTACTAAAAACCTATGTTCAATGTGACTCTCTCATGGAGAAGATGACTGTACCTTGTTGGAAACAATCCTGATCTCTTAATAAGCCCCATGGGGATACTGCTGGGAGACAAGGAACTTGATTGTTGATGTTGGCTTGGCCACCAATTAGCTACATGAACTTGGGCAGGTCATACTACATCTCTCTGAGTCAAATAAGTTTCCTCATCTATAAAATGGGGAGAATAAAATCTGCTTTGCCTAGTTTTTTTTTTTTATAAAGATCACATGAGATGATATCAACAAAAGTTCTCTGAAAATAATAATTTTAAGGACCTTCAATTTACGTAAACATTCCAGTTGTAATAAGAAACCCTATAAATCAAGTTTAACCACCACATTTCCCCGACACAAAAGAAAACAATGTAATATGAGATATATGCACCATAAGTGTAAATAAAACTATATAGACAAAAAATATTAAGAATTGATGTTTGGCATAATACAGAAAGAAAGTTAGCACAAAATGGCAGACTGTCAAAATAGGTACCGTCAAAAACCTCAAAGTATGAATTATCCTGAACCTGCAAGAAAATAAACAAACATATAAACAGAAAAGGAGGCAGGAAACCTCCTATCTGAAATAATCTAAAGGTCTGAACAGGATCATCTTAGAATGGGGAAACTTCACTGGCTAAGAAGTATCTGGAGTATGTCCACACTCCCTGATTATCAGAAAATGCAAGTTAAAACAGCCAGATATCACTTTATACCTATCAGACTGGCCAAAATTAGAAATCTGGATAATACCATGGTCTCCAAAGAAAATACACACTGGTTCACCCTTATGCGTTGCCATACGACAGCACTTAGTAAAATTAGACACAAAGGTGTCCTATTACCCCGGCATCTCCATCCTCGGTCTAGAGCAGATAAATTCTTCCCAGGTCTCTGTATGAGGCAGCCCCAGTGTATGTGACTAAGACAGCAGTTACGTAAAATGTGATGGAATGCAAAGCGACAATTAGAACCACGGACTAGATATATACGCAGCCACCTGGATGATTTCAAAACAGTGTTGAGTGGAAAAGAAGAAACTGAGGTCTATAACGCAGTATCATTTGTATGAATGACAAATACATCCACACTCAGAACAGCAGCATATATTAATGGCATGTCAAACCCACTGGAATTTTTGCTTAAGTGGGTGGAGATTGGAAATAAAATTGGACAAAAAAAAAAAAAAAAGAGAGGAAAAATCTACAAGAGTCCCTTAAAAGAGCTGCAAAACTTATGTTCCACAAACCAAGTAGTACAGCTAACTAAACCCTGTGCACCTCAGGTCTAAAAAGAAAGCCGGCATGCAGGATATGATTTCATTTTTGTAAAAAACTATATACCCAGGTATATATACATCTGAAAGATGAAAAGCATTTGCAATGAAATATTAATGGTGATTATTTCTGGGTGCTGGAATTGGATGTAACTCTTATTTTCTTATTTTGCTTATTTGTATATTCTAAGACTTTCTACAATGGACCTACATTCCTTTTGTACAAAGGAGAACAACTTTGATTAAAAATCCTAAACATCTGTTATGTTTTTCTGTTTTAGTAACCTGTACACATACCCATGGTGTAAAGCTTTGAATACCTGTGTCCCTGAAAGATGACTTAAAGTTCTTTTTCTCGGATGTCCTGATGAAAATGGAGAGGTGTAAAACTTTAAAGAGCTGAGCCTTTGGCAGTTGTATTTACCAAAAGAAACTGCCTATTCTGCATGAAGACAGAGAAAATGGCTCAGAGGGGCAGTAATTTTCTTTTGTTGGCTCCCCCAAGAAACTCAAGAGTGTATGAGTAAAAATGTCTCTAAGAGCTGCTAGGCCTCCCCTCCACCCTGTTAAAAATCCACTGGAAGGAACACTTAAAATTTCTGCCCTTCTCCCATTCAGGTGTCAAATAATGTCACTGGCTTCGTTTTGTAGTCATTGGGATTTTGGAACATTTGTAGTCCTTTCTATGGGGTGGTCCTTTTCGAACATTTTTGCAGGGGAAAAAAATCCATTCACATTTACATATGAGATGAATGTGTTATTAATAATGATTATTGTAATAGCTGACATTAGACTTCTTCTGAGGGAGGGGACGATTTTTGTGCAATAACATTTTTTCATGAGCTCTACAGGGTGGAAGGAGACTAGTAGTCAAAATCCATAAAAGATGATGACAAAATGTCCTGGATGAGATAGTGAGAAGAATTTCATTTTGTTCCCAAAAGGAAAGTGGGGCAAACGCTGGATGGAGAAGGGGAGGGAAGAGAATATAGAGAGAGGAACCGAGAGGAAGTATAAAGGTCTGAAGGAATAACCAGATAATAGCCCCTTGTGGGGTTTTATCCACAGGGACGTTGAAAGAGAAATCTGAAGTTGTTTGAGGCCTACAAAGAACTTCTCTTCGCCGCCACACATGTTCAGTATGGATTGGTTTATTTTCAGAAACATGAGAGGAGGCTGGGTTTTCTATTGTGGAGGCAAGAGTCCAGAGTCAGAGAGACCTGAGGACACTTGCAGCACCTCAGAACCCAGAGCACGCCAAGATGCGCAGGCAAGCGCCGTTTCGGGAAACTGGATAAGTTATCAGAGATTGCTGGGCAGCCTCAAGCTCCTGTGCTGAGACACTGTGAGGCCAGGAGAGCCTCTCTCGTAACAGGGAGTTTCTTCGACAGCCTGGATCACTCGAAGCTTGGAATTATGGAACTAAAAATATTAGGCATTTCAATAATCGAGGGAAGTCAGAGCAACTGACCATGTACCGTCCCAGCCATATCACACAGCTCATTTTATTTAACCCTATTATAATCTTGAGAGGTGAGTATTATTAGCCTGACCGTACACAGGAGGGGGCTGAACTCAGAGATGAAATCATTTGCTCTAAATTTCATAGAGTTAAGAAGTGACGGTCCCAAAGTTTGACCCAGACCTGTTTGCAAAGTCTGGTCTCTTTCTACTCTGTTATACTCTTTCTTTTGAAGGAACAATCAAAAGATATATAGCAGCTGCCTTCGAGGAATATTTAATAAAAAAGGGCTGACTGACAAACCATTATCTTGATATTTCCATCATTTCTGATATGTTCGGACCTATGTTCAGAATCTTCAACTTGTAAGGGAAGCTTTAGAGGGCCTCTATACAAGGAGATCTTTCTCAGACTAGGGTGGCCACGGGTGGGGTTTAAGGATAAATTTTTATTGTGAAAAGATAACCCACGATAAGGGAAATGGCAGAATAATTCATATAGTGGAAGGGTGAGAAGTAGCTGCAGGAGGCAGCCGGCACGGAGGTGGGGCTGCAGAGCTAAAGTGGGAAGCGTGGACAACAGCAGGCATGAACATAGGTGTGTTCTTCAGTTCCAAGCACGCTCAATTCCCTTCAGCTAAGCAAATATGTGTTGACGATCTAGTCTGCATGTATCAAGCACTGTGCTACATGCCGGGAACCCAAAGATCTATAAGGCAGGGGGTGCATGACCATTAGGAGCCTGGTCTAATTGGAAAGTATAGTTGGTGGCCCCCGAAGTTTCTTTTATCCCTTCTCCCTTCCTACAAGGACCTAATCTTTTCAGCCGTGGAATCTCAGCCAATCATCATATTCCCATCTCTTCTGCACTTGTAGTTGGTTTAGAGATAGGCACTGAATAAGTCTTTTACTGATTCAGTTAGTAAAAACTCAGCTTTTGTCTGCTGGTGAGAAGAGAAATTATTTCTTCCAATTTGGATATCAATGAGAAAATTTGTGCTAGGAGCTGTCGTGATACCATGAGGGACTAGTGTGATGGTAAAGCCAGGAAGAGAGGATCAAAAGAAATACAACACAAAAAAAATGAAGCCCAAGGATCCTATGAACCTCTGGCACAAACTATACCTGAAGCCTGATACCTCTTTTCATTTATGTGAACCAATGTATTCCAGTTTGCACTGGATTTTCTGTAACATGCAACAAAACATCATCATTTAAGGAGATCATTCCAATGGTGAGTGCCACAATAAATATAGGAATAGAGTGATAGGGGATTTTAGAGGAGAGGCAGTGATCTTGATTTTGGAAGACAGGGAACGGTTTCCAAGGAAGTGATGATTTAATGGAGCTTTGAAGGAAGTTCGATGAGGAAGGAGATTCAGGTAGAGCAAACAGCATGAGTACAGGCACAAAGGCATGAACTATGTGATATTTGTGAGGAAATTCAAAGAGTTCGGTATTAATAAAGATAATAAAGTGCAAAGCTTGGCTGGCTGGCAATGTGGCTGGAGAGATGCTGGGTTTCACTCAATAGGTAAAAAGTGGACATGGTTTATGGCTGTAAAATGGAGGATACAATGAAAAGAGGAAAGCAGCTCATTTAGGAGGATTAACTAATTCACACTCGCTCATTATGCCAAATGGTGCTAGGCGCTCATGTGCAATGAATGATAAGGAAAATGGACACGGTCCCTGCCTTTGAGGAGCTTCCTGTTGGTTGAGATTACTGCGGAAGTTCAGGTAAGAGATGGTAAGAGGCAGAATGAGACAGTGTCTTTGGAACTCGATGGTAGGGGTATTTCCCCAGTGGAAGACATGAGCTTTATATACCACAGAAATGGTGCTTTACGCACCTTAAATAGAGCCTAAGTCCAAATGATCAATTGTTTTCCTACGCTAAAAGCTACCATCCCACTGCTTCTCATAATACAGGAATCACATGGTGTGATTCCCACAGTGAAAATTTCCACCTTTATTATTATTCCACATGGAATCCTGTTCTTACTCTTGGCTACTCTTGGATGAGCATTGGCTCCGACTATGGAGAGACAAAAGGACTGTGAGCTCAGGGTCAGACTTGTGGCCAACGCCAATGAATTGGTGGTGGCTACGTGTAACATGGTGCTGAGAAGAATGTCAGGATCACTCAGGTTGACTTCTGACGTCTGCCATGGGCACGGGGAGGATCTGATGCCAATAATGACAGGACATTTGCTAACCTGGTCTTAGCCCACTGTATGTTTTGGCCACTGTCTGATAAAATGATCAGTGAGTAGGTGACTTTATTTTTTTAAACAATAGAAGATGTACACCCTCTTCTGAAAACGTAAGTGCAACAAATGGAAGCCAATTAAAATATGATCAGCGCTATCTGACAAAAAGCCCCAGAAAGCTTTCTTATTAAAAGTCTTTTAACTTTTCCACATATGCTTATCCTTAAAATACTCAACTCACTAAAACAAATCCATTTTAAGATAAATACAGCTGTGAGCACCTCTTTATTCATGAGAATCTGTTCACACTCAAGGACCATCCTCTGAATGGAACTGTTCCTACTGTCGAAATACTACTTGAACTGACAATTATTTCATTTTCTTCAATAAAAAGGAATATACAGTATATATGTATGCGTATATGTGTACTATATATGTGTATATATGTAATTTTCTTCAGTTGCAGCTTCTGTCCTCATAAATTATTTTAGATATCCCATACAACAGCACCTTCTAAAAGATTTTGTATTTTAGAAAACAAGAGAGTTCTAATGACAAATAGCTTCTCATTAATTAAAGACATGCGGTAACCCCAGAATTTCTGTGTATTGTCTGTGAGATAACAGGCTTCCTTTGCTTTTGTTTTAAGCTCCAGTTACAGTTCCTTAGAATGACCTCAGATGAAATGTAAACTTCAAATAGGATTATTTTTCAATTACACTGTGAACTTCTGATGGTGGAAGGCGTCAGAGGCCCAGTGTGCTGTTGGCCGGATCACTAGTTGGGTGACACAGGGCACACAGTGGCCTCTAAGTAAACACAGGTGATTCCACACTCCAGGTTGGGGATGGTAGGGGCTTGATGAGAGGCTGAGGATAAACTGAGAAAATCTCCCGCTGTATCTTAACTCAGGCTGAGCTTCTGGCCTTTGGGACAGGATGGATGGCCAGTCAGTCTGACTAAAAACTTCCCTGATCACGGAAGGAGAGGGGTCTACGTGGGCAGGAAGAGCATGGCCCAGTGTCAGCACGTCATTTAATTGTCTGATGCCTGCTTTGTGTAGGAGGCCAAAGGAAGGTGGAAATAGCACAGAGTTAGAGCAATCTGTGTTTGAATCCTGGCCCACCGAATACCAGCTCACCACCTTAAGCTAGTTATTTAAACTCTTTGAGCCTTACCTTCCTAATATTTAGAATGAAAAAAATAAGAGGGTTACATAAAGATGAAATAGAATATTTTCTGTCAAGTACCTGAAACAGTACTCGGCATGCAGTGGGCTCTCAATAAATGGGAACAACTGAAACTCGTTCAGTTTGATGATTACCCCCAAACAGCCCACCATTCAAAGTATGATGTGCCGGGCAGGGAAACCATTGAGATCGAAAGTTCATCAGTAAACTGTGCTTCCCACTAAGCTGTGAAAACACACCAGGCACTGAGCTAAGACCTGCGAGTAGACGGGGCTGGACTCCAAAGGCCTATGATATTTACCTGTAATATTTCCCATGAGCCAAGTATTGATTTAAGTACTTCGCGCTCAATCCTCACAACCCTATTACTATGATCACCGTTTAAAATGCATAAAACTTAACATGCACAGAGAGTAGGTAACTTGCCTGAGGTTGCAGGACTTAGCTTTGAGGCAACGCTACCTCATGTTATAGTTGCCACACAGATACATGCGTAGGGTCTGAGTCAATGAGACACAGAATGGAGTGGTCAGGTGATGGTGGATAAGTGTCAGCAATCAGGAAAGGCTTCATGGGGGAAGTGATCTGGGATTATTCTTCAAAATCTTTGAGTTTGGCCTTAAAATTTTACCTTATTTATGGTACTGGGTAAGGAAGTTGGGCAGCCACATATAGTACAAAGGGGCACCAGATGGCTCCCTGCTGCTGTAATTGGGGTATCAAAGTCAGCACTGCTGTGGTTATAAATAAGGTGATTATCTGAAATAAGCTGGCAGAGGTAATCCCATACCTGAAGGTCTCCGTCTGTCTGATGCATGCTGGATCTTTTACAGTCCCATCTTCTCTGTGAGCACCGAAAAACTTCTGCTTTTTGGTTACTCCTGCTTTGGATGTTCTATCCCCAACTACTTTCTCAGAATGGAAATTTAATCTTCAAAACTGTTCTGCACTGCTGGACCCAGAATTAAAAGCAAGCACTTTCAATGGTGAAATTAAATTTATTTGAAATACCTGTACATGTATAAAATTGGATCCAGCATCCATTAGATGTGCAAGCTCACACAAAATGCTTTTCGCTATATTTTGTACCTAATACCTAATTTGTAGCTGAAAGGGAGTGACCTCAAAGACCTTGTCACCTACCGATCCAGAACAAGGTGTTCATATTAGGGTGTCATTTTCCATTAGAGCTTCTCCCCTGGCATGCAGTGGCATCGTCAGCTGAGGAGTCTTCCTTAGGGAACTAAATATTCAGTTGAATGAATTTTCATTAAAAACAGAGAGAGAGAGAGAGAGAGAAAGAGAGATACCCAAGGGAAAAGACACTTCATTATAAATATCTATATTTCATTGCACTTTCTCCTTCTGAAGCTTCCTGGTCAGGCTCCACCTGGGCGCCGCAGAGGGCAGAACCCGAGGTTTGCATTGCCCGGACTTTGGCTTTAAGAAGGTGATAAATGAAATAAGATTTGTTCTTCTTGAATCCTCTCGGTAGTGTGTTTTCTTCCTTACATTCGTTTAGGACACTTACGAGCCTAATAATAAATGACGACGGGGAGAATGGCGAGAATGAGACTGGGTCAGAGTGCTGGCCGCCGGGCCGCTTTTGCTGAACCCTGGAGGACGAGAAGAGAGACGGGGTGCTCATGCACAGAGGGGCTCTGTCCCACGTGATCTGCTCTCATTCCCTCCTGTTCCAAATCATGTCTCCCTTTACGGTCCACTGAGGTTAGGTATCTTGTCTGAGGTCCTGCAGCTTGCTACTGGCTGAGCTAGGAGAACCTGCCATTTTTCTCTGGCCTGGACGGCATGCCTCTGTCTAGACTAGCGGTCACCCCTTCTCCCAGCCCAGCTCCAGCTCCCCTTCTTTGCTGCCTTAATTTGCTTCTTTCTTTTTCTTCCTCCTTTTCCCCTCTCTTCCTTTCCTCATTTCTCTTTCTTCTTCCTTCCCTCATTTTCTCACTTGTTCTCTCTTTTCCTTCACTTTTCCACTCTCTTTTTTCTATCTTCCTCCCTCTCTCCGCTTCATCCTGCCCTCCTTTCCTTTCCTTTACCAAATATTGTCTATTACGGGCCAGTGGCTACACTCAGCACTGGAAACACACTGGTGGCCCAAGCAGCCCCATCTCTGAATGAAGCTGGACTCTGAGCTGAGCCATCAGAGACAGAAAGCAAGTCCCACCTTCTCATCTCTAGGATGCTGGCTGCTCTGCTGGTCTCTGCAGCAGTCCCAGGCCTGCGGGAATTCCTGTGAAATGTGACAATGGAGTAGAGTGTGGTAGCACCACAGAGAGAGACCCCATGGAGTGAGAAGCTGGGCACAGGTACCTCATAGACAGCATTGAGGCGGGAGAGCTGGCAGCTCACCAGGAATGAGGAGAGCTCCCTGGCCAATGCAGCTGCTTTGGTGAGAGATGGGACACTGCACGGATATTTCTTTGTGAATCAACTACTAATAATACATAACCAAACATATCTAATTTTTGTGTTTGCCAAAACTAAGTGGAGTTGGGTTGGTATTTCAGTGGGAAAGCTGTGGAAGGCAGTGTACTCTCAGCTCTCCCTCTTTATGAATGTACAATCTCGGGTAAGGCAGGTGTGATGGTTAATTTTATGTGAAAACTTGACTGTGCCACAGGGTGACCAGATGTTTGCTTAAACATTATTCTGAGTGTGTCTGTGGGGGTGTTTCTGGATGAGAGTAACACTTAAGTCTGTAGATTGAGTAAAGCAGATTGCCCTCCGTAATGTAGGTGGGCCTCGTTTAATCAGTTGAAGGCCTGCATAGAAAAAAAGCCTAAAGGAGAAAGATCTCTTCTTTTTCTTTCTCTCACTATTTCTCCCTTCACCTCACCAAGTTTGGTTCTGTTTCTTTGGATAACCTAGACAAACACATCATGTTTCAAGTTTTGAGTTCAAAACTCATTTTTTCTCAATGCCAAACTGGGAATAGTGGCAAGACATATTCTGCACTATTTCTGTGCAAAAGGTTCAATAAATGATCTATATTAAGTCATCATAAACTATAGTGTTTTATATTATTATTTTAAAATAGAATGTCATTCTTTTTTGTATGTTTGAGGATATACTGTATATTCTTTGTATCTCACGACCTAGAGTGCATTGCCTTGTAAATAATAGGCCCTCAATTTGTCTTTGGCATCATTGCTAGGAACAGTAGGTAGTTTATGAAGTTTATGTTCCTGATGTTGCTGATGCTGAGATGAGGGCACGAAGTAGTGATATGTTCTCCGTGCCTCACATAAGTTCAGATGTTTAGCAGGTATTCAGTTAGTTAAATAAACAAGGAATAACCCACGAATCCATCAACTAGCTGAGGCCAGGCCCCAGAAAAGGAAGATAATCTGACCAACGGGTATAACACAAATAGGCAACAGAGAGGTGATTTGTGTGAAACCCAAACCCACTTATCCTTACTTCCAAAATATTTATCGAGTACCAGCTATGCACCAAGAAGAAAAAGCTCCAAGTGGGAAGTATGACAATAAGGCTTGCAGATTATAACTATATCTTCTGTTAAAAAGTTCTTACACTTCAATCTTGTCGAAAGGCTCTATTGTATCCAAGAAAATGATCTCAAACAGTTCTTAGAAGTAGGTAAAGTTTTAAATGATAATGACAACACCACCACAACAATAAGAATGCTTAAACCATAGTCTCCTGCAAGTAACATAGATTCCATCTCTGGGAAAATTGGCCCCATCTGTTGCAGACAAAAGATGAAAGATGTAGAAGAGAGTGGTGG
The DNA here is from genome assembly GCF_000151845.1 of Pteropus vampyrus. Classification (NCBI taxonomy): domain Eukaryota; kingdom Metazoa; phylum Chordata; class Mammalia; order Chiroptera; family Pteropodidae; genus Pteropus; species Pteropus vampyrus. Next base: position 6,945,309 of record NW_011888835.1, read on the forward strand.
GAATGGGGGCTGGAAGCCACTCATTTTGGAGCATAACTTTTGAAAAATCATTTTAGAGTCAATCCCCTATATATCAGGCATTAGGTTGCAGTGAATGTTCCACCCTGAGGTCCTTCAGGACAGGTTGACAGGATGGTGAAAAACAGTTGCAAAAGTGGCAGTGATGTAACACTCAATCTTCCCAATAGCCCTTATCAGTGCTGTAGCCTCCTTGTTGGAAACAAGAAATTTCCAGAGATTATGATTCATGCCACATGGAAAGAGACAGTGAGCTATGTTAGAAGGGATTTAAGTAATATCCCCAATGTCGTCATCCATCTTTTGCCACACCAGGCCCTTTGGAGACAATAATTAATAACACGTATCTAAATTGTTTCCATTTCCTCTGTCCTGGGGTCCTTACTCCTTCTTTCCCTCACCATATCTTCCGATGACAAATGAGTCACAAGAGTCCCTCTGCTTCCGACATAATCACACCACATGACAGTGCCCGCTGCATGGCCATGCTGTTCCTCAAACTTTCCACCACACGACTTGCAACTTGTCTTTACCTAATTTCCTTGTCTGGTGTTTATTCATCTTTCGGTGGCCACCCTCATGCTCTGAGATCCATCCTTTGTTCTTTTCCCAGATTGGTTTTAGAGGTTGTGATGGACAATTCTCTTGTTAATTTCTCATCTCTCCCACAAATCAGTGTCTTCTGACTGAGGGTCTATAGATCAGGTATTTCTATTCCTTCTCTCTGGTTTCCCATATTTCTTCTCCATTGCTTTTCTCAACTGTTCTCTCAATCCTAATTATCATGATATGCCTCAATTTTGTTGAGTTGATGCCTTAAGAATCTTGACACCTGCACAAACTTTAAATTAATACACTCACAGGATCAACTTCAAATTGATCACGTAAGCTGTGTCACTGATGAAACCGATACAGATCAAAGAAAATGGACTACAGAAGGAGAGAAAACCAAATACATCTAAATCTAAAAACAACCTTCTCCTTCATTTCTTATCTGCCTAAGGAATATAATTTGTGCTCTATTCCCATTGTAGAAAAAAAATTTTAGAGTAAAACAATAAAATGAAATCACCCCAAATCCTATCTTTTGGAGACAGTTATTTTTAACATTTTAATATCTATTGTTCTGGGTGTAGTGGATACAGTATACATTAAATAAATAACCACTACATATACACACATGTACACATTTACTCATTATTATAGAACTTACTTTTTATAACTAGTATAAACATATATAGTTAGCCTACAAGTTACAAATGGATTATGTTTTAACAACTACTTTTCACTACTTTTTTTTGCTACAAGAAAACATTTCCTCATTGACGCAGTACTATTCATGGTGTTTAGTTTCCCAGGCTAGACCTAAAATATGAATTAACTTATGAAGTATAAGAAGAACTTTATCTAGTATAAAACGGATGAAATCAGGAAACCTGTTTTCCAATCTTAGTCTGCCATTCCCAAATAAAGCCCTGTTACACATCAAGTTTCAGTCCAAAGTATTCAAGAATAATAAGGAAGAAGCCCCTATTGTCTCATCTTTAAAATAAAGTTAATAATTACTATCTCAAAAGCTTCTCTTAAATCACATATACAAAAACAGCCGGGACCTAGCGAGGACTCAATAAATAATTACGAAATGGGCAGCGGGATCACCTTAACATTTCTGCATTGGAGATTTTGTTTTCAGCCACAGAACCCACTGCTCAACGAGTCTTGTAGGATACCGTGGGTTCAAGCAGACTGCAGGAATTCTATCCAGAATTTCACAACTGCATCACCCCACTGTCGTCTAACTCCTCCTCCTCCTCCATTTCCTAATTGGTTACTAATCCTCAGCCCTGCCTGAGCTGAACTCATCTCATACCACTCTGCTGTTTGCTCATGCTCCAGACACAATGGCTTCAACAAATTGCTGCAGATCTCGTGTAATCATCTCATTAGAAAATACCCGTTGGTCATTCAGAATCATCGACTGCTGCTTTTCGTTATAAATGGAGACACAACAAAAGCTAAGTACCCATCAAGTTCCAAAGTCACTCCGTGTAACAACTGCTCTGTTCTGGGGAGACTAAATGCCAGAGAAGTGGTATCTTTCACCCATAGTAGCCTATGATTTGATCAGGTACCTTTTGCCGGAAATATGGTCAAAAGTCACCATAATAAAAAGCACCATTAACCCAGCCCAATTAACCAGTGACCTATCTGAAATGTCAAGACTGCCGAATCCAAGAGACACAAATATCTTTTCTGACTAATGTTGGCTTTTTGAAAATACAAATAGAAGGTTATTATGTTCTAAGAATTTCTTTATCTTTCAAGGACTGGCTATTTTCTTGACTTTGACCAGGTCACATTGTTTTGATTTCTTCAAAAGAACTCCTCACAGAAATGACCATATATGAAATCTGTAAGTACAAGTCGCAGCATTTTAGGGTTCGTTTGGTTGAGGGGACACACAAGGGTTACCAAGGATTCTGGGCTAAGACCTTATGGTGATCTCAGGCTTCATGTTCTCAGGTGGAAACTGGTCAGTCTTGGTCTCTTTTCTCAAGGGTCTGGCTGGTTCAGAATCACCATCTGGAAACCTGGCACCCATGGGAGCTCTTAAGACCAGTCATGACCCTGAGAAAATGCAAGTCAAATGCCATCCTTCTCCCAGTGTTCAGAGTCCTACTGGACACTGATCCCTTTTTCATTATGTACAGAGCCATTTTTTAAATGAAACGATTTCCTCTGACCTTACACGCCATTCAGGTAAGAGTTCCCATGTGGGTTTCTTTATTCTGGCGTGAGGGATTATTCCTTCTACCGCAGACAGAAACGGCCTAACAACCTGGACAAGCGAGCTGTTGGAGATACCTAAGATTCCACCCGCCGGCGTCAGGCAGATACCCCACCTTTCTTCTTGTCCAATGAAAAACACAAACATTTGCAATGGAGGAAATAAAAGGAGGGGGATTCGTCCTGTGGGCTGAAATCTGCTGGGCCGTTCCCAATCTGTGAACTCAGAAGAGAACTGAAGCAGAACAGGAAATGGGGTGATGTTTAATCATTTTATCCCCATGCCTTGGGGACCATTCCAGTTCTCTCTTTGTCACTTGAAGGAGCACTTTCCACATCTGGATTTTTAAAGTCCTTATCTTTGGCTCGCCACACCTTCCGTGAGTATTTTTTTTTATCCTGACAACTGGGAAGTGAAGTTATATTCTTATTATTCATTCCTGTACTTCCTCCCACAAACATTATCTGAGTGTGTACTGTGTGCCCGGCACCATGCCACTCTATTAGGTACTAACACATTAGATTTATTTTACTTAAAATCTTGAAGATCATCTTATTGGCTTCCATTATATCAGGCTCTGTGCAGCCTCACAGATGATATAAATGACATATTAGCCCCTCATATAATTTTCAAATGGAAGCAGAAGTGAGGAGGGTAGTGAGAAAATAAAAGACTAATTGTTCTCTGTAACGTTTGTACCCAATTGGTAGGAATGTTTTGAACTATTATCAGATATTTTATCCCTCTCTTATTTCATCCTAAATCAAGGATGTGGGAAAGTTGATGTAACATCATACAGTCATATTAATAATCATGATAACACCACATGGCTCAAATAAACCAAGTCCATCTGCCAGGCTCCCGCACTCCCGGGCCCAAACTCAGCGACTGTTAATTCTCATTTTAGATGCATTCTATGAACACTGGCTTACCGCTTTTAAAATCCTCAGCAGATTAGAAATAGCAAATTTGTACACTTTGATGCTTACAGGAAAATGACAGCTGTCAGCCTCACAGGGAGAGAGGGAGGAAAGATAAAAAGCATGAAATGCAGACACAAGGTCTACAAAAATATAACAGACCGGAGATGCAGGCAAATAATTCTAACATATCTTAATGATGTTATGATGGTTACAACCAGTATTCTAGTATAGCAACTGGGGAGCTCAGGTTTAACAGGCTAGGATGTGACCAACATATTTTAGAGAGGTTTCCATATAGAATGGTAAAGACTGAAAAAGAATGTTTAATGCAGTGATTCTCAATCAGGGGATGATTTTGTTTTCTAAGGGACATCTGGCAAAACTGGAGACATATTTGGTTGTCAGAGTTGGTTATAAGGATGGTGGGGAGTGCCCATGGCCTATAGGTAGAGGACAGGAATACTGCAAAACATTCTGCAATGACCAGGACAGCCCCGTGCAACACCAAAGTATTCTGGCCCCAAATGTGCATGGTGCTAAGACTGAGAAACTCTGGCATAATGGAACATGATTTAATTATTGGAAAAAGTCACTTATAAGGCTCATCTTAATTGCTGCGAATGCTGGAGAAGGAGCCATTATTGCATTTTATCCATTAAGTTCTTTATACTTGTCAAGGTACCTTTGATCTTCACAATAATCTTATGAGATAGCCGAGGGAGCGAGCACAATTTCCACTTTAGAGAGAGGAAAGCTGAGAAACAGAGGCTAAAAGATGTTTCCAGTTATGAACAGAGGTCCTGACCCCTCAGCTCCTGCTTGTTCCACAAAACCACCATTCTTGAGATCTACTTATTTCTAGAACAAAAAAGAGGAATCAAAATAGTGCCACTTGCTAATATATTTTTACTTTTAACAAGTTAAAAGCAAAAAGTCAAATTTACTTTGAATAAATTAACGAAGCCATGGGACTTAGGTTTGCACACAACAATTCTTTTGTTCACTTGTCCATTTACTTTCCAAAGAGCTATTGAGCATGGTACTCATCTCAAGCAGTATCTTACTGGTAAGCAAAACAGACGTCTCTTCTCACAAAGCTTGTGGGTCAAAAGTATCTTACACTTTCTTACGAAACATGTTGTGGTGACTCTGGATAATATTCTCCAACAATTCAAAGAAAGCCTCATAAAATCCCAAGCCCTTTCCCCGTGTCCCACATACCTTATCACTGCGGTCGTGCTGATGATTTCTAAGCAAGCTCTGTGTATTTGTGTGATTTATATACGTCTTTTCCTCTGCCCCTTACGACGTTCCGCCTTCTTCCCCCGTCATGCGGCAAACTCATTCATTCTTTGAGGTCCGGAATAGATATTTCCTAATACCAGAGCCGGTAGCTTTCTCATCTGGGCTCTCATATCATTTTCTAAGTATCAGTATAATGTTAGTTACTATGGGTATTAAGATTACTATGGGCTGTGTGTCGGCATTCTACCGCTAGACTGAATATCTTCAGAGAGGCCACAGTTGTGCCGGACTCTTCCCTCTGACATCTCCAGCTCCTTCTCCATTCTGCTTCGCGCCCTGGAGGCTGACGTCTGCGAAATGCACCAATGGGATCCGGGAGGGATTTGCCAATGGGCAGCACCAGCAGGAGTTTCCGAAGGCAGGAGAGGAGTGACCTTGGAATTGATCCTCGTCGGCTCCCTCCCTGGCAGGCCATCCTGAACTGGCTGTAGATCACTGCGTGAGGCCCAAGGCTACATCTCCCAGAGGTGACCTGCTCATTGTAGCTTCTCTCCAGGTTCCAGGACTCACTCCTTATCCTTGCTCATTTGGGCCAATGAATGGTAATGGCCTCCCTGTGTCATGATGCCTGGGACACTGTGCCATCCCTTATGACTTTATCTAAGCCCAGTCCACACATTTGCAATTAGCTCCCTTTTGAAACTCTCCTTAAATTATAGAATTTAACAGAACTATTCCTCTCCTTTTACAATAGTCTCACTCATTAGAGTACCCCATGTCTAACAATATACCTGGCTCAAAGAAGATGCTCAATAAATGTTTGCTAAAAGTGTAAATGAATGAATATAGATGTAACAAAAAAATTTTACTTTCAGAATTCTTCATGTCAGAAAAGCTGCTCTCATCAAAGGCTTCGATTTTCTCAGAAGCAGTGAATTATTTTTTTTGAACTCAACTAGACACAGTACCACTTATTAGCATTGCTATTCTTTGTCACTTTCGACTTTACAGAAAACAGAAACAGGGTGACGTCTGTACTTTCCCTAGAGCAACCATTCTTCTCCCAAATTCTCATTACTAAACTCAAACATGAAACAAAATCAAAGCATGAAACTTCTGTGCTAACCAAGCCCTGGTCAGAAAACTTTCACCTCTGAGGATATACATAACGACAGCTGGGTAGACAAGAATGGAAAAAAAAAAATAAATAAAAAATAAAAATAAAAAATTCAACGCGCCTCTTAACATTTCAGCAAAAGTTGTCACCCAGAGCGGATATGACACATTAAATGAGCACCAGTCTCAAAAACCTTCTTTTGGAGCCTCTGGTAGCTGTGTTTTCTGAGTTAGCAAATGCCTGCTGTTAATGTGAAAACTGATTTCAACTTAATTTGGAACCAAGAAAATATATTATTTTTTTTTTGTGCTTACTGTCTGTGGTTAGTACTTTCCTACGCTGCTAGCAACTTGTAGAGTTCATAGTAATTATAGCTTTTGACCATTTATAAAATTTTTCCAATAGGTGACAGGTCACACATGCTGGACACTTTTCAAAGGTTCTTCATGACAATACTCGAAGGTAGCGATTATCCTGCCATTCTACAGAGGGCAAAGCTGAGCCTCAGGAGGCTACTTGCAGAGGTGGGATTCGAATCCGAGAATGCTGACGCAGAAGCCAGAGGCTGGAAACTGCCTGTCTATGGTTACGAGCTGCTCACACCCAGTATCGAAAAGAGAGATGTAGATATAGTGAAACTTTTGAATTTTCAATTTACTATATACCAGTTTTTTTTGTTTTTTGTTTTTGGTGTGGAAGTGTTCGACGTTCAGTCCGGCCAGGGACACAGAGTCACTTAATTCTGAGAGTGGGTTTCAAACAAGGCCAAGAAAAAAGGCAAAGAGAAAAAGAATTGAGAAGAAAAACAACTTTACAAATTTTCAAAGGCAAAGTGATTTCTACTCGGTAAGAAAACCCAACTTTCACTCCTGTTAATAGTCTGAGAAATTCTCCCACTTAGAGATAGAAAGCTTGAGGCTCATGCTAACGTGACTGTCTCTTTAAACGTTACCCAGCACCTATGTGTTACAAAGAGACTACAATGCAGAGCAGATGGAACGGCATAAAGCAGATGCAAATCTGCAGTCTAAATAGAGAGGAACAATTCTTCAGTTAACAACAAGAGAATGGCGGCACGGACGACATGGAAACAAGCCGTTTATGCTGGAGAGAAGTTACTGGGAAATGCGCACATTATCACAAGTAAACAGAGCAAAAAGATTATTTCTTGGCATCTGAAATGGCATTCTCTTGTGTCTTCCTGGGGTACAAAATAGGCTTCCGTATTATACTAAGGAGGAAAGCTAAAGGAAATCTGAAGACTTTAAGCCTATGCATGGGTAGGTAATAATGGCTGGAAACAAACCCCCACAGGATTCCAATGGACTTCTGGCATAGAGTTCAGCTAGTAGGAGTATTTTCTATACCAGGGGGAGGCATCCAAATAATCTTAACCAAAGATGAGAAGAAAGGGAGATGTTATTTTTCCTGGCAAGTTTTTAACTTACTTCTATTTTAATAATTAAACAGCTTTAACTTTGTAGACATTTCTGAACATATACAAAAGTAGCAGGACTAGTACCATGAACCGACGTTACCCCCAACCCAGTTCTGATAACCGTCAACGCCTGCCCCTCCTGTGTCATCTTTTTATTCCCTCTCCATTTATTTTTCCAGGTATTGCAAAGCAGCCTTGAAAAAGTGCTTTTTCTTGGTGTCCTTTTGTTTGTAAAATGTGCCTACTTTCTATGGTTGATGTTGGGAAGAAAAGTCGCAAAGTGTTAAGGGAAGTATCCAACAAAAGATCGCTTTAATTCTTATGTAGGGACACATAAAAAACAATGGCAGAGGCTGTGGAAAGATGAGACTCTCACTGTCCAAGGAGCGGAACAAAACAGGACAGGAAAATCAGTGGCTTTTAGGCATTTGGCATTGTTTTAAGTATCGACTATCGGAAAATATGCAACTCTTCAGACACATGTGTAGCTGAAGTTAACTACCAGAACTCTGTTCTGAGTCACTGAGACATGTGTCCCAGGGGAAAGAAATTCTGTTACTGAGCCATTCCTCGTGTTGAAGGGCTGGCTTTTTATTTGCAGCATTGTCATAAATGCACCCTCCCACCCCCCCTAAACCCCACTTCCCCAAAAAGACATTGCTGTTAGCTTCTAGGAAATTAAGACTTCCATGGCGAAGGCAGAGCAACTGCAAGAGAAAGACCCCAACGAAGATAAAGAGGAACATGTGTGAAAATGCAACGGAAGCATTCTATATGGAAAGACTTAGGAGATGCTGAATAATTGGGCCAGAAGCAACACCCATCAGGCAGTAAAGATGGAAACGGAGCTGGTGCTCTCAGTCAGGGCGCTGACAGTAAACATAGAAACACGCCTTCAAAGGTTTGCAGGAAGTGCAAATGCACTGACCAGCCCTCTCCTAAGCCCCCAGAAGATGGTTTTAATCATGTAATTTGAGACTTCCTTTACTTTTGTGAATGCTAAAGCCATATTCCATTGTAATTAAAATAATGCTGCCTTCTGTTGTTTCTTAACATGTTTCAGTTTTATTTTCAGTTTAAGTTCAACTCTTTTAATCTGTTCTATCGATGCCTTTACTACCCTTTGAGGTGTCTTTGTAATATCAATGTTGACATGTCCTTCTCCCGTCCCTCTCAAGTTCCACTAACAGATATAAGTGTTAAGGGAAGATATAATAAGATCCTGGACTTCTGGCCATCTTTTACGAAATTTTCCTGCCTAAAAGGTTGTCCTTGTGTTTCATTTTAATGACATAAATAACCTGTCTTGGAGTAGTCTTTTGATTTTTAAAGCCAAAAAGGGAAGACAATATTATTTGGATATAAAACCTTCTGTAAGCCTTGCTGACCCATCACAAAGCCTTCGGGATACGCATAGCTGGCTGTTTTCTAACTGGTTTGGGATAACCACTAGGGTGAAATGGATGCACCAAAGTGAAATGAGTGAAGGCAGAAGGCCGGGGAACACAGGGAATGAAGCAAATGCACACGACAAGGGGAATCTCTGGGACCGAGACATGGGCACCTCCGTCATCTTACATGTGTTCCCAAAGTGATACAGAGGCACACCAAAATTTACTTTCGCTAGCTGTCCCTACCCGGTTGGAGAACTGGTAGAATTTTGTGGACCTGGCAGCACTGTAAGGTGAGGACTTAATTTGAGAGTTAACTGTCCTTTGCGGAACAGAAAGGACCACTAATGGCGTAAGGTAAACTCCTCAAGCGCTGTCTTGTGATCTCTTCTGTATTTCTCTTCACATGACCACTGAGAGCTTTATTATTCTGCAAAGGGCAGGGGCTCAGATACTGTTGCTCAGTTACTTCTGGTGACCACCTGAGGGAGTGGAAATGGACTGTGATGAGGCATTTTCATAATGAGAGCATCCTGCATCCAGTTACCCCAGCACTATCCTCACTGCTCAACTAGCTAAGTATTTCCAACTCTCTTTTGGACTTGTACATCTTCAAAACATCCACAGCTGGCTAACTGATTAGGACTTGGCCAGACAGATCAAGGTGGCTAACTGGTAAAGTGATATCTCAAAGACGATTCATTTTTCATTGTGGGCATTTGACATCTTTATGCAGGCTTTATGAGATATTAAATACATTTGCATTAGACATCCATTGAAGCCATGTGGTAGCTGTGAATATGTAGGACAAATTGGGCCCGATGAGGCTTTATTCATTCATTCATTCATTTATTCATTCATTTATTTCAGCATGGTAAGACTTACTGTGGAGGGTACTTTTCACAAATCGAGGCTAGAAATTCAAGAGTCTGGGTAGTAGTGAGAACATTCTTTAACTATTGCGTCAGCATGGATGGGGGACATTATAAGGGCAGACAGAGACCAAAGAGCAAGGAGAGAAAGATCCAAAACCAATCCTCCATATTCCAAGAGGAAAATCAAAGACAAAATAAAACAGGGCATTGATTGCGGGTCCTTGTTTTCATCCAATAAGTCAGCTGGAACTAGAGTCCTTCTCTTTAGGTCCATTCAGCCATTTGATTCAACACATAATGAATCTATTTGCACAGCAAGTGATATGGATCAGACTCATAACAGGTTCGTGGATACTTAAGGGGCCCATGAATAGGCATCGGGGACTCTGTGATTCTCCTAAAGTGTGTATAAAATCTGTATACAGGAATTTATCTGAAGAGCGGGTTCATAGCTTTAATGAGATTAAAAGCCCAATGACTGAAAAAAACATTAAAAACCACAGAGCTCCGTATCCAAGACCGTAAGACGTACAGACACGAGGGTATGTGAACATTGACTGTCCCCTGCCAACCCAGCCTTTTAAAAGTAAAAGGCATATATATAACTTATTTATTCTAAAGAAGGTAAGTAAGTAGACACCATAAATTCCAGAGAATTTTTCAGTCTTACGATGGTGCCATAATTCTCAGAAAATAATTTTTACTATCCGTAAGATCAAAAAATATCCTAAAGAAATACAACCCAAAGTGGAAGATATAGAAAAGCAGTTAAAAAATGAGATATTCTGAGAAGGCTGAAGCCATCTGGTTCCTATTATTTCTAAGCTAGGGTACATCATTTCATCAGCTGGAGATGAAGACATGACAGTAGCACGTGGACAGAGTGGTTTGTCAGGAAAAATGCAAAGATGAGGAGAACATTTTCTATTCCTCCTCATCTCTGAGACAAATATTCTTGCTAATTTGGTTTTTCAGCTTATATTTTCATTTTATTTTTATTAATTGGTTTGAAATATATATAACATATACATATTTTAAATCAAAGAAATCTAGGTCAATATTTAAAGAATTGAATTATTTGATAAGTTTTGCTATAAAAAAAATCCTATACTGTCCCTCCTCTCCCAAATGATTATCTTGGCATTTATCTCCATATCTCTAAAGCATATACTTCTATTGCTACTTTTTAAGAAAGATTTCAAACTTTAAAAAAATTGATTACCCACAATCGACACAGAAGACTTAACTCTTTCACCCTCTGCTTCTACTGCACATTTTCCTTCCCCTTCATCCCAATACCGTAATTTTCATTATATCAAAATCCAGTGTTGACATCATTATGTTATTTAAATGCTACCTGAAACTGAGCATGGAGTCAACTACCATCACCATTCCCTTCCTGCATGACGACTGTTTTCCCAGGAGGTAATAATTACCTCACTTAAAAAAAAATTGTTTGGTTTTCTAAATATTTTTCACTAGCTCAGCTCCAAATCCTTTACCAGTTGTGGAAATACCCTCTCAAGATGTGCCATACTTCATGTAATCCATCAGTTTCATCTTTCTGGAGCCTTGCTCTCAACTGAGCCTGGTATAGCCATTTCCAGAGACCGTTTTTACCCTCTTCAGGAATATAGCTTTCCTGTTGGCCAAGGTTAAACATGGCAGTCTCCTGAATATAAAAAGTGGGGGAGGGATCTGGGGATGATTGTTTCTCAAACTTTCCAACAATCTTAATTATTTTAGCTCAGATATTAATATCTTGGGTCTGCTAAGGTATTTTCCATGTGTCCATATGCTTTCTAGCTTCTATTTTTTTAAAAGTAGGGAAAAAATGTCGAATGTGCATCCAATCTGCTTTCACTGTTTTGAGAATGTTTCAGAAATCAGTATTATGGAAAACCCAGGCAAATTCACTAAGTAGGCACTTCATCAACAGCTATTCACAAGACAAAAACCAACATACACTTATCTATAACTTATAGGTGAAGAAAATGAGGCATATTCTGCTTCGAATATGTCATTTGCTAGACTGATATAAATACAAGATATCTTATGCCCCAGTCCCTTTTTACTTAAACTTCCTAATTTTAGGCTTCTGTAAAGCATTGCCTTTTTGATAGTCTATGGCTGCTTTTAGGTCCCAAATACCTGAGAATTGCTTTAGCCAATCAATACCTCTGTCATGCTCTATTACAGCTGATCAATATGGACAAGAATGCAATGAGGTGGAAGCAAGATGTTTTATTCAATCAAGTTTTTGGTCTCTTTTATTGACCCCAATACTTTGGTGGCATTTACAAAACTTCTATACTCCTCTCAGCTAGTTTTACTCCAGCTAGCAAACACTGTTTGTGTAAAAACACCTGCATGTACCTTCCTTCATGGTTTCAGGTTTGAGCCCATTGGCATGAATAGGTCTGGAATCTAGACTCATCTCTGCCTCTGTGTGATTCTGGGTAAATCACTACCATCATAGGCATCTCTCACCTGTGCAATGTGAGTTGTTAAAGCTCGCAGACTGTTATCCTATGCATCAGTCGAGGTCAACAGACATAGTGTGGCTGGCACAATAAAGAAATATTTTTGGAATGTGCCTGCCTTTAGTGGTAGTGGGGGAGGGGAAAGTATGTCATAGTTTCCTGCAGTAATCATTACTTCTGACTATAACATTGCCAGGCTGCTTCACAAACTCCTGTGAATTCTGTGCTCCCTATATGTATTTATGGTTTTTCCCCCCCTCTAAATGACTATTCGCTCATATGCCCTTTAGCACCAACCTCCTCTGAGGTTATGGACACTGCAAATAATGTTAGCCAAAATATACCAGAATCCTGGGGGCAGCAGAGGTAGATGAGTTGTGTAACCATCTAAAATCAGAAGAATGTTAAAATGAAGTGACCTTCCTCTCTTTTTATCTGTTTGTGTATTTTTCTTTGATCAACACCCGAGAACAGGCTGACTCCTCTTTCTACATATTTCCATTTCCTGAAGGCATGTCAGTGATAGCAATATCATCACCACCCACTTTCTTTTCTCTTACCTCACTCTACCTATTTGTCATTCTTAGATTGTGAATTCTTAGAGGGTAGGATGGTCTTGTTGGAGTTTTCATCTTTCTGTTCAAAATGTTTATTTGGATTACATTTTTTACATTGTACACACAGCACATTGCTTGGAAAGGGTCCTCATTTTTATTTGGTATTTTTTTGAGAGGCCAGGGAGTCCCAGAACATACCGTGTGCTGAATTTGAGTACTTTCTGGAGGTTGGCCACTAAAAAAAATTAATAACACAGATAGAAGAGAGCATTTCCTACCAATCTCCTCTGCACATCCTTGACCATTTTGTAGATGATATCCTTGACTTATAATACAAAAGATAACAGTGACTTATATCCTGGATTATGGAGACAAAGAACACATAGCAAAAACAGAGAACAAAGATAAAGAAGAGATAAAATATTTATAACACGAGCAGGCCCAAGGGGCAATTGCATCAGTTGACAATAATTATTGGGTAAGTGGGGGTCACAGGAGCTTCAAGTTTAAAGCAAATGGAGCTAGGATAAGTTATTACATCTCTTCTAATAGACAGGGAAGCCGAGATTCATTGTTGGAGTTCTGAGAACTGCTTGAATGCAAGGAAAGGGTGTGAGGGGGAGAGCTAGTGGAACAAAAAGAATATTTGAGGATCTCGCATGTCATCTGTGTAGTAGCAGCTTTTATGCTACCTCACTGAATTTTATTTAAGGCGAAGGGCCTGTGATGACTGACTAGAGAGAGTAGATGGGCAACTAATCAGCCTGAGAGACGACAAGGGTATGGTTCAGAGTGAAGCCCCTCAGGATGTTCCTGTGATGAGCCTTGAGATACCGGTGACAATAACTATGAAACAGATTCCAGTACATGGCCTTCAAGAAATCCAATAAGCATTCAGGACTCCCCCATAATAAATCATAATAGGCAATGCAGATACATAGATGGGAAAATAGAGAACCTGCCTCAAAGAACACATCCTAGGGGTTTTGGTCAAGATGGCAGAGTACGTAAACACTGTGCTCGCCTCCTCTCACAACCACATCAAAATTACAATGAAACTACAGAACAGCTTCCCCAACCTGGCGAAGGAAGCAGAAACACGCCCAGGAAACACAGAGTCTCAGACAAGATGAACCCAAAGAGGCCCACATCAAGACACATCGTAATTAAAATACCAAAGGTTAAAGACAGAGAGTGAATCCTAAAAGCAGCAAGGGAAAAGCAGTTAGTTACCTACAGGGGAGCTTGCATAGACTCTCAGATGATATCTCAACAGAAACTTTGCAGATCAGAAGAGATTGGCAAGAAATATTCAAAATGATGAAAAGTAAGGACCCACAACCAAGATTTTTCTACCCAGAAAAGCTATCATTTAGAATTGAAGGAAACATAAAGAGTTATCCAGATAAGAAAAAGCTAAAGGAATTCATAATCACCAAACTAGTATTACCAGAAATGTTAAAGGGACTTAAGAAGAAAAAAAGATAAAAAAATATGAACAGGAAATTGGCAGTAACTACATATCGATCAACAACTACGGTAAATGTAAATGGATTAAATGCTCCAATCAAAAGACACAGGGCAGTGGGCAGAATAAAAAAACAAGACCCTTACATATGTTGCCTATAAGAGACTCATTTCAAATAGAAAGATAAACACAGATTGAAAGTAAAGGGATGAAAAATGATATTTCATGATAATAAAATATACCAGACAAAATAGATTTTAAAGCAAAGGCTATACAAGACAAAAAAGACCCAGAAATTCCACTTCTGGGTATTTATCCAAAGAAACCTAAAACGCTAATTCAAAAAGACATGTGCATCCATATGTCCGCTGCAGCATTATTTACAATAGCCAAGATATGGAAGCAACTTAAGTGTACCTCAATAGATGAATGGATAAAGAAGTGGTAGATATATACAACGGAATATTACTCAACTACAAAAAAAATGAAAAACTGTCATCTGCAACAACTTGGATGGACCTAGAGAGTATTATGCTAAGTGAAATAAGTCAAAGACAAAGACAAATACCATATGGTTTCAATTATATGTGGAATCTAAAACAAACAAACAAACAAACAAACAAACAAACAAACGAGACGAATTCATAAGTACAGAAAACATGTTTGCGATTGCTAGATGAAGGGGTGAGGCGTGGTTTGGAGGCTGGGTGAAAAAGGTGAAGGGATTAAGAAGTCCAAATTGGTAGTTACACAACAGTCGTGAGGATGTAGTGTTGTATGGGGGACATAGTCAATAATATTGTAATTACTATGTATGGTGTCAGATGGGTACTAGGTTTATTGGGGTGATCACTTCATAAGTTATATAAATGTCTAATCCCTACTATGTATACCTGAAACTAATATAATACTGTATGCTAACTTTAATTAAAAAATTAAAAAAAAAATAATTAAAAAAAAGAACATGTCCTATGGAAATAGGGCTGAGCAACATGGAAATGGGTATAGTCCCAGAAGTATGGACAGTCGTCTCCAGGAGGTCATCATCAAAGGGAAATAAAGAAGTCCTGGACCAATGACACTAAGAGTGGCTGTGATGTATTCAGTATCTACTCTGTCCAACATTTTCCTGAAACTCTATGCTGTGAATGAAGCTACTTCACTTCATAACTGCAATCAGTAATACTTAACATTTACTTAGTACTTACTAAATTCCAGGCTGATATCATTTTGTTTAATTCTTACTCCCATGGTATGAGATGGGTATTACATTTTCTGCTTTGCAGATAGGGAAGTGAGGGAATTTGCAAATAACCAAGTGAGTACATAGTTACGGGTGCTGCATGACATGGACCTATGGTCATAAGAAGTGAAAATGTAGATTTAGAAGAATGTGAAGGAAAATAAAATAATGTAATTTGGCCACAGACCATGTAGCTCAAAGAACAATAGTTAAATGATTTCTATGTCAGGTTTCTTGCACATGACATTTGCAATTTTCAAGAATGGATGCCTTTGACAAGGAAATAGGACAATATATCAAGAAAGAATGTTTATTCCATCCACATTCATATAATTTTGTTTATACACTATGAAATATCATATAGACAATACAAAATGAAGAGTCTAACTAATAATAATACCTGTGTATCTATTACCAGCTTAAACTATTGAAAATTGTACACAAACCCATCCCTGCTCCCATCCCCCATGCTGCCCTCTGATGTAATCAGGATTCTGAATTTTGTGTTAATCATTTCCTTTTCTTTATGGTTTACATACATATGCACTTTCAAATATACATTAAAACTTTCCTGCTTGTGAACTTTATGTAAACTTTGTATAAGTGGACTGATACTGTACATGTATTCTTCTATGATTAGCTTTTTTGTTCAACATTATTTATCCATGCTGGCACACACAGGTAAGATCCATTTACTTTCCTGCTGTATAAGAGGTCATTATATGAAGAAGACACAGTTGATTTATCCATTCTATGTCAAAGGATAACTGGATAATTTCCAGTTTTCTGCTATCAAAATCGAAGTTGCTATGAACATTCTGGTGCATGTCTCCTGGTATACAAGTTATTCTCTAGAACTTCCAAAATTCTGTTGTACAGAAGTGGTGAGCTAGCATTCTTATAACTGTTTCTGATTTTCAAGGGGCTTTTAAAACTACTTCACCATTGAATATGGTATTTACCATAAGTTTTTTGTAGATATATGTTATCAAGTTAAGAAGGTTCCATTCTATTCCTAGTGTGCTAAGAATTTTTATCACGAATGTTTATAGAATTTTAGCAATCATTTTTTTTAACATGACATATAGTTTCCTCTAATCACATATAGGAGGAATCGCATGAAATAATTTTCTAATAATGAACTAACCTTGCTTCCATGGATAAACTCAAATTTATGATATATTATTTTAAAATTCATTGCTTAATTTGGTTTGCAAATGTTTTTTTTATTTGTTAATGTTCTAGATATTTGAATGGTGCGTAATTTTATTTCCTTAGACTGTGTTTCAAGTTTTAGATCCAAGGTTAATATTGGCCTTGTAGAAAAAGTTTGGGAATATTCTCACTTTTTCTATTGTCTAGAAGAGTTTATGTATTTTGGAACTGAATATTTGGCATAACTCATATGCATAAACTCCTGGTCTAGTGTTTTCCAGTAGAAATAAAGTTAATTACTGATTTCATTTTTTTTCATGGTTATAAGACCATTCAGATTTTCCATTTTTTTCTCAAATTAATTTTGATAATTTTATGTATTTTTAGAATGTTCATTTTACCCACATTTTCAAATTTATCTGCAGAGTAGTTTGTAATTTTGCCTCATCTGATTAACTTCTTGTGCATTTGTAATTATAGACCTTTTTATGTCCTTTATGTTGTTTATTTGTGCAATTTCATTTTTTGGCCAATCTCAATTCATTATTCTTTTCAAAAAATGAACTTTCGTTGTTGGAGATCCTCTATTTTTGTTTTCTATTTCATTAGTTTTTTAAATCTTAAGTTTTCCTCATTATCTCTGGGTTTACGCTGTTCTTTCTCCAAAGTTTTTATTTGATTAGCCCATTACATTTTTTTTTATAAGGCTATAAATTTCTCTTTAAGTACTGCTTTTGCTTCATCTCACATATTTTGTTAAGTAGTCCTTATAATTTAATTTTCATAGTTTCCATTATGATTTATCATTTATTTAAAAGTAGATTTCTAAATTTCCATATGTATGCATTTGTCTTTTTATAAGAGATTTGTTTATACTCTATGATAAAATGCATTTTTTAACATGTGTTGAGACTTGCTTTAAGCCCTAGAATATGATTAATTTTTATGAATTTTATGTCTCCTTTAAAGGAATTTCTACTCTCCAATTGTTGGAACAGTGTTCTACATATATCCTTGAGGTCAACCTTAATCATTGTGTTGTTCTAGCTTTCTATATTCTACTGAAAACCATAAGTAAAAATTTCTCGCTATGATGTGAAGTTATATATTTCTCACTGTAATTTTGTTAGTGTCTTTAATATTTGAAGCTATACTATTTATTACCTTTTAAGAAAATTCGGCATAACTATCTCTGGCACATTATTTTTTGCCTTTAACTCTGCTTTTGTTTGATATTTTTACTATATTAATGAAGGCCTTCTTTAGGTTAATGTTTGCCTGGAATAGCTGTTTTAAAACTTTACTTTCAATCATTCTGTGTCTCTCATAAACAACACATAGCTGTATTTTGTCTGATGGTGTGTGTGTATATGTTTTACTCTAGTTTTACAATATTTGTCTTTTAATAGGGATGGATAATAACAACTGCTTTGAGTTTGGTTACTGAAATATCTGGATTCATTTCTACAACTTTATTTTTGTGGTATCTATTTCACTTTTTCTGTATTTCTACTATTACCACTTTTCTTTCTTGACTCGAGAATTTTTTTGAAAATTTTTTTCTTTCTCTTTAAGTTTTTTTTTTTTTCTACAAGCTTAGAAATGATAGATAATGGTACCCTTACTTGGAGTCATGAAAAGCAAGTCTTTTGTGGTGTGGGTCTTTCTTCCTAATTCACCTACTAAGAATGTCACCCTTTGTGTTCCCGGCTTTTTGGCTTTTTTGTGAAGGACATCTGATTCAACCTCCCATCCTGCTCTGGGTCCAGGCTTTAACTCCTGTTCATCTCTCTCCTACATTGTGCATACCTCTAAAATCCAGATCACGAAACGTTAGCTTTAGGATTTGCTTACCCCTGTGAAGTAGAGCTTTCTGGATGTTTCTGGACTTTGTTCTCCTTTATATCTCTATTTGTATCTACCTATGAGCCTCAGTATGTATGTATGTATGAGATCTGGGAGGGTTTTCTTTAAACATCTGGTCATTGCTAGAAGTAGAAGACCATGCTTTTGTCTGATACAATCATTTCCTTATGTAGTTTTGACAGGTTTACGCAAGCCTAGGACAAAGGGGAAAAAGTAATATATTTGATTTGTATGTCTCCTGCAAAATTTGCAGAATTCTGCTCTTAGATGATATTCTTTAGGGATCAAGAAAAGGAATTAACCCTAATAAAATGCTCTCCTTCCACTATGTGCATTATTTTCATATACTCACTTTATTTAATCCTTATAATGACTCCATAGATAGTTATTATTACCCTCATTTTATAGATGAGGTGCCTGAGACCACATTTTGAGGTTTTAAAATTGCCGAATTGGGACTCAAATTCTTGCCTGTCTAATTCCATAGTCCATGCCTTTTATCCTGAATCATGCTGCCTTTACTTCAATAGAGAGCTCTGAGGGATTCTTTTCAAAGCTGTTAAGAACAATCCTGGTTAGTCTCTCACTGGTAATTTTCATAGAAAACAATGCAGCTATTTACCCAGTACTGGTTAGAACTCTGCTAATTGCTAGCACTCATTCTGTTAGCAAACATGGTATTTATCGACTCCAGAAAGAGTCCAGATTGTGGGAAAACATAAACAAATGCTTTCAAAGCAAACTTTTGTTTGGGTCCTAGTGTCAAGCAATTTTTATTTTTAATTGCTATTTTTACTTTTGACCAAATATCTCACATTTGACACTCTATAAACCTCTGAGAGTAATTAAGCCTTCCAAAAAATCTTTTGATGTCAGTTCACATACCAAATCTCATAAAATACATGTATCTGTTTATGCAAGAGCCTGCGTAGCTCTGTGGGCTAAGCCTAAGCTGTTATTAAAGGCCACTTTACTGAGTCTAATGGATGACCCGAGAGTGCCATAGATGAGCTAAGCTTATTTGATCTCTGTGTTTTATCACTGTGGGACTTACCACCAGCAAAGGGTTGAGGAAAAGGCTCTCTCTCCCTCTGTTTCCAGATGCCCCTCTTTCCCTAGCTCAACCTGAAGGTCCAAGAGAGCTCCAGCAACTGGGCATCTTAGAGAACAAACTATAAAGCTGGCTCACGGGCCTGTTTTCACCAGTGGAACGTAACCATTTCTGCACAAGACAAGGTTGGAAGCAACATACTCAGAGACAGCTCACTTTCAAAACATATGGGAAGGGGTTATAGTTTGGATCAGTATTATTTAGAGGTCAGTGACCACAAATGCAAAACCAAGTCAGGCAAGGTTTCTATTTCGAGGCTTCCATACATGATCAAAGAGACCAACATGGCAGTATAAAGTAATGTGAAGAGAAGTGAAGGTGCATTGTTTCCATTATGTGTAGCTATGTATATTTGCAAAGAGGCTCATAAGATGTTACCATACCCCGGGTTATTAAGGCTCTAAATCCTTCTTTGTGCAATGTTTGCCCAAAATACAATTTAGAGTAAAAAAACATTAGCATGCTCTCCCAGTGGGTGTCTCTAGTGCTGTTGTTTAAAATGAAATGGGTGTGTTTACATAATCTGGGAATTCAGGGGAAAAAATTACGCAATTCTGTGTAATTTTCCCCAAAGAGTTGAAATTGAACAAAAATCAAGTGCACATCTGGGTCTGGGGCTGCTTCGGCCTCTGATGCAGAATGAAGATGAATTCCAAGCGATCAAAAAGCTCAAAAGTGCTCACCCCTGACAATTTTTTTCCCTCCTTGGAATGGAAAGCATAACAACTGTTTTTCTGAAATATAAATTACAATCAGCTGGTGTTTTATTATTTTTAAGACCTTCTACTGATCATACCAAGTCTTTTATTACTGATTGAATACACATGAAAAAAAAAAATCCTACGACCCTCCCATGTTTTTAACTGGAATGGAAATTTAGATCAAACTGGGGTATGCCCTTGTATATTTTAATATTAGGCAATCATCATATAGTTTGTGATTAATAAGAAACGGTCACATTTGAGAAATGATGCAAAAATTGTATCTTTTTAAACTTGATTTTAATCACCCACTTCTGGTCCACATTTGAATTATGCTTTGAATTGTAGCAAAGACTTTAGTTGTCAGATACAGAACTGAAAGAGTGAATTAGCCCATCATTTCCTTGTTTTGACATCGTGGGGTGCATTGTCAGTGTTTTATACACATAAAAGGAAGTGAGTAGAAAGTCGGTTTTAACATTGCAATCTGGACATGGATATTTGATGCATTTCCTGATTTCCACGCAGCACAATTCTGTTCCCCGTGAGTCTGAGATTTCTACATTTCTTTTTGGGGCAGCTAAGTGGAGATGTACCATTTGGCCCTGTGGGATTCATTTCACCCAAGAGGATAACAACACATCCAAACACACAGACACACATGACTTGCTTTGGTAAATTTCTTGTCTAAATAATTCTCTTCTAAAGGATGCTACTGAGACTCAGAGCTGACCTTTGCACTTTCCACTTATACATGGGATTGGGCTATTTCGTTGTTTTAGTGGTGGGGTGATGGGGGGAGCACAATAAATGCTTGTAGGCTTTGTTCTGTTGCAAGTACTCACGTAAACCACAAAATCAATAGACATAACACTTTCTTTCGCTGAACAAGGACTTTCAAAAGCAAATCCCTGTGTAAATGATAGCACAATGTCTTCATTCTTAGTCAAAATACACTTTTTAGTCCAGTTGTTATGGTGTCACAACAAATGCAAAACATTCTCTTAGTGCCATCTTGTAGCCAAGCAACTCACAATCACTCAAAGCACATGGAGCTTATCTCCAATCGGCAGCATTGCACACTCTGTGCTACAATGGCAGGGACAAACTTGAGTTTGAGATAGGATTAAGGACACAATGATCATCACTGATGCCTCCTGGGTGATTCTGTATTATAACCCTCAGCAGAAATGTGCCTAAGGTGGCCTGGATGCTACTGATAGCATTTAATGACCCCAAAAGGGCTATGAACTATCTGGCTTAGGAGAAATAAAAAAATTGTAGGTCTGCCTCCAAAAGCAAGCCCCCAGCAGTAGCCAAAGGGAAAGAAAAGGCTCATACCTTCGTCAGAAATGAGAAGAAACCAGTTTGAGCCTAGCTTCTAGAGAACACACATAGATGGTGACCGGAGGTTATTTTCTCATTAGGCAACTGAGACTTACCTCAACTGGAGTACTATGGACATTGTCCCAAGCACTTTGGTGTGTGTGTGTGTGGGTATTTCTAGAAACAAGAGTTCTTAATAATTGTAGGCTATGTCAGCCACCTGCAGAGGGGCAGGGATCTCCATGCTTTCAGTTTGAGTGGCAGAAATGTACATTCTGGATCTCCAAACAAATTGCATGGCTGCCCTCCTTTGTCCTGTGTTAATGATCACATCCTAGTCAAGTCTCAGCAGCACCGTATGTTTCCATGGACACTTTATATTGTTAAAACTCACTCACATATTATCTAAATTCAATTTCAGAAACAGTGTTGTTAGTACGACAAATATAATTTCTCTTGAACAAATATGAAGCACAGCTTTTCCTAAGGTCAAGGAATTAGGTTATTCTAGAATTAAAAGGATCCTAAACTCATTTTGGCCTCTAAATTCACAGATGAGGAAACAGAAGATGATAAAGATCACATGATGAGTTAGTAAGAGAGAAAGAATAGGTTCCACAAAGACTCACATCCAGTGCTCTTTTAAAATATAGCATCACACATGTCTAGAGAGGAGGTCCCTTTTCTTCAAGGGTGTTCCTTTGTGCAGTGGCCAGGGGACTCCGAATGCAAATGCTGTGAGGCAGAGACTCTTTCTACCTTGCTCACCATTTAATTGTCAATTCCTAACAAAGAACCCACTCTGTGACACAATAAATGTTAGGCGGATGAGTGCATGTCTCCCAACAGCTACCAGCCATTTAGCAGAAAGTGACAATCTCTTATCTGCATGTCGATCACCTCTGTAAATCATATGACACATCTAGAAGAAGCTTAGAAACCTGCCTCGGTAGAGAGGGGTCCTGAATCGGGCCCTGAGACAAGCTGGTAGAGCAGTGAGTATAAGTAGCATCGGTCATGGTAACTGTAAATACAGACTTCCTACCGAGTATGATTCCAGGGATGGGTACAAACGCTTCCTGAATTTCTGAACCCATATCTCCTCTACTCCGCCCTCCCTAAAATATGCTCATTCATTTTCCTACGTTAAAAGATATGCTTCTCAGAGACTCGTGGACATGGACTATAGACTGGTGGTTACCAGAGGGGAGGGGATGAGGGGAGGGGGCAGGTAGATGGGGTAAAGGGGATTAAATATGTGGTGACAGAAAGCAATCTAACTATGAGAGGTGAACACACAGTGTAAACATATATATGCCTTATTGCTAAAGTGTACAGATGAAACTTATTGGATTTTGTTAACCAATGTCACCACAAAGAATAAATTAATTAAAAAACTAAAAACAAAGGTCATGGTTCTCATAGAAGGCCATTTCAAAGCATAGTGGGCCCTTGAACAACACAGGGGTTTGAGGCACTGAACCCTTACCTACCAACCACCAACTGCAGAATCAAAAATTTGCATACAACTTTTGACTCCCCCAAAACTTAACTACTGATAGCCTACTGTTGACCGGAAGCCTCACTGATAACCTAAACAGTTCATTAACACATATTTTGTATATTACATGTATTATATACTATATTCTTACAGCTCCAGAAGCTGCCTTTTTCTTCTGTGGTACAAAGAACATCTGATCCAAAGAATGGGAAACTTCTGTGTAAACCCTGTCAGTCTCCTGCAATTTATTCTCCTGCTCGTCAAACATACAATATTTCGCTCTAAGCTTACAGAAATCGTTGACGTTGAAATTCCAATGAACCCTGGCAGAAAGCGCTGTAACTATAGGGGAGTTTGCATTTTTTATAAAATAAATAAAATAATAACATTTGAAGTTTCAAATGTTATTGGAATTTTCTGAAACTGGACAGGAATCAGCATTTGGATGCTTCAGTTGACACCACACAGACTAGAAATTCAGGGAAGAGGTACAGGTTTTTAAAGCAAATATGACTATTTTTAGCAGGCAGTTTTCATTAGCTGTGGTTGCCTGAAATGTTTTCTTTTTCTTTTTACATTAGCCATATATATATATATATATATATATATATATATATATATATATATGAATTTTTCTTTTTTCTTTTTGAAGCATATCATTTAAACCTAAATTAGGCATCAGAAGGAGCTGGACAACTGCCCTCATGGATTAAATACACAAACAATAAAAACTCAATGAGCCTAGACATATCGCAAATAAAAATCTAGTTTTAAGTATGGTTGTATGTGAGGATTTTGCTTTATTTTGCTATTTGGCTACGATTCATGGAGAAGAATACACAGGATTCTTTCCCTGGCACTTCATTTTTAGAGGAACTGTTATCTCTTGGTAAAAACAAGACATTGCTTTCCAGACACACTTGGATCTTCTTCCTGATGTGTTAATGACACCTTTTGAGACATCGATCAACAAATATTTTTGAGCTCCTGCTATGAGGTCAGAACCACACCAGGCGTGCGAGGGATATAAAATCCAAAGTAAAGGATTCTTATTCTCTAGGTACTTACAGGCTAGTTTTGGAAGGGTGGACATATAACTGAAATGTTCTTTTCCTTGCTGCTAAACGCATGAAAGACTCTGCTAATCCATCACAGCATTCACAGACTCTGTAAGTGGCCTTGTGATCTTCCTCTAATCGGCCATACCCAGTCCAAAATGGCACATTAGATGAAGCCCACTGGCCATGCCTGAACTAAAAATGAGACGAAGCTAAAGACAAGAGTAAAATCCAGCAAGCAGTGAACACCAGGGAAGGGAGGTACATCATGAACTCAGGTGATGACAATTCTGTAAAGAGGAAGGGTTGCCACTGAGTCTTGTTAGTATGGCGAGAACTGGGAAGATGGAGGAAAACAGAACGAACAGACTCCAAAGAGCAGATGTATGGAAAGAGGAGATAACTATAGAGTGTGAATGTGAATGTGGCATAAGGGTTGGAGAGTACGGGTCTAGTCTCATTATCTGGGAGTTTCATCAAGAAACTCCCCCTATTATGGTCTGTTCCCATTCATAAGTTCTAAGAGTGGAGATAACAGTGGTTTCAGCTCTATAGATGCCTGCTGGCACCCAAAAGTAAAATGTATCATATTCTGGAAGGTGTGTGAGCTCATTTTCAAAGAACAAAGATGACTCTGAGTCATACTTTTCATGTCAATAAAATGGATAAAATAAAGGTGACTTTAAAACACTGCCAAATCTTCCATCCACCAAGCTCATTAAATGAAGCCTTTCCCAATACACTCCTTTGGATTCATTACGGGCAATGCTGATGGTTATTTTCTGCCCCACTTTCTGAGAAAATAAAGAAAGCTCCAGATTTCCTGTACTTCTTGAAGATAGATGAAAGAATATACCAATCTGTCTTTTACAGTTTGGGTGTTTACCTGGCTTGAGGCAGAGCTGGCTAGGATAACCTCATAACTTTCCTTCGAGCAATATGAGTCTATAAATTTTCACACTGAATTAGACAAGAATCAGCATATCCTGTTTTGAACATCTGCACAATTAGATCGACGGTGAGCGATTCTGACTGCCTGATCTTCATCCGTAAGGAGTGCAAAACCGTCTTACCCTTTCTATCTAGACAAAAATGAAGTGTCAAAACTGGGAATGATGGTGTAAAATTAGTCAAATTCTCTTGCAATTGCCAAAGGCAACCCGTATGTACTCAGCATCATTGGTTTCTGGAAAATAAACCTTGGAGAGTCACGGAGAAGTACTGGATAAAAATTCATCTATTGCTGAAAAAGTCATGATTCCAGGCAGATAAATGACCTGGCCAAATTTCCCTCTAATTCCCATGTGAGTGCAGAAGTCTGTGTTATGCGGTGCCATATTCTGTTATATTCTGATTTAATTTCTCTGTTTGCTCAGGAAGGTCATAAGAAAGAGCCTGGAATATTAGCTGCATGACTGAACTTCCCACCTGGATATTCCAAATCTGAGTCATTTGTAAATCCATTTTGCCCAAATTGCACAGACGTCTTGAATCAAGTTTCCATGAGTCCCTGTGTTACATTGATCACACATACTTTCAGGAAGACACAGGGATTTCTCTTTTAAGCAGCAAGTAAGCAGGGAAAGCTAAACAATCCATAGAGCAGTTTGAAGGTTTGTTGTATTTAATAAATATGAATGATGCCATTAAAAAAATAAAGAAATCATGATATTTTCTCAGGTCACTGTAGTATCAAGAAACTTCTTGGAAAACCTTTTCCTCCACCCCAGCACCATCTCACTAAGAGAGGCCTTCTAATTTGGAATGGCATGCTTGGACACCTGTCCCAGCCAAGACACTGTGGCATTGGGGAAATGAACACATGCTTTAGGGACAACGGGGCTTAGTTTCAACACCAGATCTGCCTGTTTCTGTCTGACAGTAGGCAATTTAATTTGTTCAGCCGTGGCTTTCTTGTCTATAAGATGGGTATCATAATTTACCAGTTTCACAGAGTTATTGCAGAGATGGAAAGGGACCTAGTCTAGTATCTGGCACAGGGTGGGTGTACCATAATTCGTAGCTGAATACTTGGACAAAGACATGGCACGGTTGGTTGTACAACTGTGGTGCCTGGGTTTGGTGGGTGGGGACAAGCCTATGTTAGAAAGCTGTGTTGGGCTTCTCTTTCTGAGATGCTGTTAGGAATGGCAATTTTCTTGTCTTTCTGGGGGGTTTATTTCTGAATGTGGCTTGTTTCCTGTTTCTCATCAATCCCTCTTTTCTTCCCTCTTCTGAAATCCATCCAACCTTCTTTTTCTTTCCAGTATTTTTAAGAAATATAATAAAGGCTAACACTACCACTCCCTCACCCTATTACGATGAGAACATTTTCTTCTGTTACCCCTGAGGCAATGTGTCATAAGCTGGCAGGGTTCTCCTGTTCTTTTTAACTTGTGGTGGGACCAGGAAGCTGTGAGTATGAAGGGAATGGATCCAAGGAGGATGGATGGATCCATGAGAGTCAGCTGGATTTGCAGCTCATGATCAACACCTACGCATCAGAAGAATTGGGTAGATCCAGTGAGAATGGTAAGGGAGGTTTGGAGAAGCCTGCTCTCGAGTACCTGAAAGAGCTCACTCAAGCCCTTGCTCCAGCACTGACTATCTCTATGATGCTACATTGTTTTTCTCAGCTCTATAATGAGTTGTTTTAAGGATTAATTAAGAGAACATATTTGAAGCACCTCGTGCCTGGAATATAAGAAACCATCAGTAAACCTAGTACCAGAAACCGACAGACTAAGGAAGAAGGTTCTCTAAATCAACAAAAAAATGAAAAAATAAGAAGTCAGAGCAGAGAGCTAAAGACAGTAAAAGGAAAGAGTTTATTGATGAAAACAGTTGGGATAGTCTGGGAGTGAGAGGGAAACCCTGAACTTGACATTTATCATCTCTGCCTCCGGACAGGAACACCTGGGTGCTCAGGTTTTACTGACCTGTATAACTCATGATATTAATTTTTAATAAAGAACTCAGAGAGGACCAGGGGAAATGGGTCACTTACGGGACACATCTGTAGGTTTTTTCCCATTGCTCGACGTCTGTTTTTCTGTTATTGTTGTTTACCTGTTGTTTGTTTTCCTTCTTGTCCTAGGGAGATGTTGGCAAAGTATAAACTTTGATAAAATTATGAAAGGATAGGCTTTCAAGAACTTGTTGGTTCATGGGAAAGCCCCTAATGAATATATGGCCTGTACAGTCATACCGTCTACCCACACGTAACCAGACCATGGCCCATCAGGATAGGAAAATAACGAGGGAAACTTCTGCTTTTCTGGATTGTTTCCTTTAAATCCCATGTTCTCGGTAGATAAAAGCTTGCCGCTGAAGACGACATTGTCACAAGACACCATGGACTGACTGTCCTGAAGACCAAGCTCGGGCCTCTGAGCAGTAGTAAATTCCTATTGCAAATATAACAATGGAAATGATACCCCCCAAAATAGCTACTATGATGCCAGCTTCTGTGCTAAAAATTTTATACACATTATCTTTAATCCTCAAAACAATGCTGTAAGGTTGGTGTTATTATCCCCATTTTCACATGCAAAAAAATGAGGCGTAGAGACATTAACTAACATACCAAAGGTCACAGTTAGCTTCTCGTAGTGCTGGAATAAAGTACGGGTCCATGTGACAACATAGATTTTTATGCCATCACCCTGCACAGCTGTTTGTGATGACCTTCAGAAAATCAGAGCTTTTCAATGGCGTGAAAATTCACATTTTGCTTGTGTTGGATCCTCTTTCCCATCAATTTTTTTTTTTTTCTTTCTGGAACTGAAATCTGCAACCGCTGGAGAGTAGGGCTCTGAGGCAGGGCTTTCAGATTTCTTGAAGACCATCATAAACTACAATTAGTTCATAATAATTAGCGAGAAACAAATGCTTATTATAAAAGCACCCATTCGCTTAAAATGATTTTTAATTTTATAATGACTAGTATATAATTATAGCAGAATAGAGCTATTTAGTTAGGAAAAATAGCTTCAAAAATGAGAGCCCATTTAGTGTTTATTTGCTCTGCGGTTCTAATTACTTTGAAAACTACCAAAACTTTATGTATGATTACTAACAGCTCTGGGGGAAGCTGAAACAATCTTTTTTTTTTTTTTTTTTTAGCTCCATTAACATGGGGGAAATAAATAATAAACGATACCAGAGGCATGTAGTCACTAAGTCATTATTACCTTCTCACTGTGACCAGTTCAGGGCTCTCGTGCTAGAAAAATGGAAAATAAAACCAAACGTCTTCCTGGTTATTTTCAAAATAAAACCAACGGAAACAACCAGTGAGGAACACAAAACATGATATTGTTTCTCTGTAATATATTAGCAGATCCTGGTAGCTTCAATTTGGTTTCATTACATTTCCAATATGTGCATGCATCAATTCATCTTCTTTCTTCCCATAGTTAAGATTTATGCATTTTATTAATCACCTCGTGACAGTCATTTCAGCAGTTTCATTTAGCAAAGTAAACCAGTCGAACCCTGTCAGACTTCTGGGGACATCACATGGCAAACTTCGGATTCCTGGCAACTTGAATTACTCTTGCCAATATGAGATTTTCTGGAGCTATCCATCTTAGGGCCATCTCATACATCACAACTGCCTCCGCTATCCTAATTGATAGGCTGAAAGACACCCGCTAGATCTCGCAAACGTTCTCCTGAAACACCCGACGCATAGGGGTTGTGTGGCAGCAGCAGCTCAAAATGGCAAGTGGTTTAACATTCTGTTTTCCAAAATAAGTTGAACGAGATGAGAGGGCTGTGTGGCGTTCAGTGAGCCCACACCTTCCAAAGGGTTTTGCTAAGCAACACTAACCTTCCATGTATTCATTGCATGCTCAGGTAGTCGAAAAATATGTTGTTGCCAGGTGTCACTCTTTATGGCTTCTCTGCTTACAGTAGAGCTAACCACACTCAGGGGCGGCTGACACTTCCTGAGTTGATGTCACCGATTCTAATTCTTGGTCATGCTGTATTTTTTGTGTTATCACTTTTCTGAAACCAGTTCCACTCTGCCTCAAGTTCTGCAAGCACACAGTTCTAAGCACACTTAGCATGGATTGAACTAATTTTCAGATTCTCTTTGTTAAGTCCCTGACAGCACATCTGAGTCACTGGCCGGCTTGCTTTGAGATACAGAATACAGAGTTGGATTCCAAATGTAGCCATAACCAGAAAGAAGCAATCTGAACAGAGTGATTTATTTAAGAGAGGTGTCCTCTGAGCTCTCCTCGGTCTCATCTGTATATATGATCAAACAGAGGGCTTGGGGGTAGCACTTTTCATACTAAAGAACTCAAGTAAGAAAGACTTCACGACTTGTAAGCTCTTATAATGGGTTAGCTAAGTAGAAATTACGGCCCTTATATAACAGCATGGCACATGAGACCAAAAATAAAAAATGGCCAATTTGACATTAAGAACATTTAATAAGAAATCCAGAGAAGAAAATGGGTTACAACAGAGCTCTCTCTATGGTCTTTCAAATATAGCTGTATTTCCAAAATCTAGGAATTAAGAGCACTCAAAACTCCTCAGCCTCACAAGTTTATAAAGTGGTGGTGTGGTTTAGTAAAGAGAGTGCTAGACTAGAAACTGAGAGACTTGTATTGTAGCCTTCACCTTGTACTAAACTGTATGTATGGTCTTAGGCCGAGTCATTAAACCTGCCATACAGTACAGGGAGGGGTTGAGACAGATAGTAGTTTCCAGCTGGGCAACCTCAAAGGTGGCAGTGGATGGACCTCCTTGCACTATTTTTTGCTTTAAATTATATTAACTGAAAGAGGTAATTAGTTGTTTCATGCTAATCTAATACTCTAATTGGAGGATCCTGTTTTTATCTAGTGGGAAATCAATTTACTACTTCATAAATGCACATTGTAAAGATAATCTTTCAAAAATTAAAACTCATAGGGGAAAATAGGTTTTAAATGAGAACTTGGTGGTTGCCAGTTTAGAAATGGTTTCACGAAAACCCCTTCCAGAAAATCAAACTGTAGGAGGCACTCAATGCAATATGTATATGACATAGTGTTTAATTATACACTTGAAACTTAATTTTATTAGTCAATGTCATCCTAATAATTTTTAATTAAAAAAAATCTCTTTCAGCTCAGGACTTCTATTACTACAAATCTGTAAATATATCTATATCTATATTTATTTACATATAAATATCAGCATATTTAGTCCAAAATAAATATATATATAATATCTTTAGTCCTTTTCCGGTATCTTTTGATTTTCAGTGTAGAATGGTCTTTATATCCTAAACCCATGACTTTGTAATTCCTTTCCCACTCAGTTCTGTACATACCTGCAGAGAGCATTTTAACCAAACCTCACAATTTTCCTTGGCTTACACACTCCTTGCATCGCTGCCCTAATTATTTCAATAAGCAGCTTAACTAAAATGCTGGCTTACATTTTAATTTAATTGTGTACAGTTCCCAGTAATGAAAACCTTGAGTGTCTTTCCTATTTGTGACAGCGTTTCACTGCATCTGTTAGGGACACGAAAAAACAACTTCACCTTATCACTATCCATACATCTTGTCTTTCCTTTTTAATCCTCCTCCCTTTAGATTAACAATGCAAAAACAAGACCTCAAAGTTCTATCATTTTGGCTGTCTAAACGAAGAGCAAAAGACAGCCCCCACCCAGGCCCGCAGGGGAGCCTAGATCTGGCGGATGAAAATAAAAACGCACAGTGTTCCGTGGGTCGGCCACACAGCCCAGGGTGCGTGGGTCTGCCCATTCTATTTGTTTCCATCATTTAGAAAAGTTTTCTCAAAGCGGGAAAAACAGGAAGTGGAAAAAAGAATGACATGGAAAGGCACTTACTAATCACAGTCCCCGGGGAATGGAAAACAGAATTCCCCTTATGGTCTAATTATTCTTTGGTATTTTTAATGAAACCAAATCAGGCGAGTTTCCAGTGTCTGGCTGATGTTTCAGAGGCTTGATTTCCACGTGTCCTTGGCTCTGCAAGGAAATATTTACTTATTTCATAAAGCTTCCTTATTATCATCTATTACCACTTAGTTCCCCCCCAAAATCTCTGTCTTTCTTCTAACATGGAAGGAAAAAGCTAGAGGAAAATAAAGATCTATGTGAACTGTCATGTGCTTCGCCTGCTTGAATCTGCAATATCGTGACTTCAGAATCTGGTATCAGGTCAACATGGAGCAGCTGTCTTTAGTGACAACTTGTTAGGCACATGGCAATAGAGCCTAAGCATGGCTCTGTTTTAAGGGGCAAAAGTGAATATACTTGTCTTTTCATTTGTGCTCCTACCTGTGGGTCTATAAAAGAAGAAAAATGCTACAGAGCGATGCTTTAGAAAGAATTCTATATTATAAACGGCAGCATGCCCAAAACGGGATTTTGGTAAATCTTATAAAACACATTCTGGAATCCTTGAATCAGAAGCAGTATTTACAGATTCACAGAAGAAAATAAACAGCAACAGTATAATAATAG
>NW_011888835.1:6977126-6979716 GCF_000151845.1 Pteropus vampyrus
AAGCACCCATTCGCTTAAAATGATTTTTAATTTTATAATGACTAGTATATAATTATAGCAGAATAGAGCTATTTAGTTAGGAAAAATAGCTTCAAAAATGAGAGCCCATTTAGTGTTTATTTGCTCTGCGGTTCTAATTACTTTGAAAACTACCAAAACTTTATGTATGATTACTAACAGCTCTGGGGGAAGCTGAAACAATCTTTTTTTTTTTTTTTTTTTAGCTCCATTAACATGGGGGAAATAAATAATAAACGATACCAGAGGCATGTAGTCACTAAGTCATTATTACCTTCTCACTGTGACCAGTTCAGGGCTCTCGTGCTAGAAAAATGGAAAATAAAACCAAACGTCTTCCTGGTTATTTTCAAAATAAAACCAACGGAAACAACCAGTGAGGAACACAAAACATGATATTGTTTCTCTGTAATATATTAGCAGATCCTGGTAGCTTCAATTTGGTTTCATTACATTTCCAATATGTGCATGCATCAATTCATCTTCTTTCTTCCCATAGTTAAGATTTATGCATTTTATTAATCACCTCGTGACAGTCATTTCAGCAGTTTCATTTAGCAAAGTAAACCAGTCGAACCCTGTCAGACTTCTGGGGACATAACATGGCAAACTTCGGATTCCTGGCAACTTGAATTACTCTTGCCAATATGAGATTTTCTGGAGCTATCCATCTTAGGGCCATCTCATATATCACAACTGCCTCCGCTCTCCTAATTGATAGGCTGAAAGACACCCGCTAGATCTCGCAAACGTTCCCCTGAAACACCCAACGCATAGGGGTGGTGTGGCAGCAGCAGCTCAAAATGGCAAGTGGTTTAACATTCTGTTTTCCAAAATAAGTTGAACGAGATGAGAGGGCTGTGTGGCGTTCAGTGAGCCCACACCTTCCAAAGGGCTTCGCTAAGCAACACTAACCTTCCATGTATTCATTGCATGCTCAGGTAGTCGAAAAATATGTTGTTGCCAGGTGTCACTCTTTATGGCTTCTCTGCTTACAGTAGAGCTAACCACACTCAGGAGCGGCTGACACTTCCTGAGTTGATGTCACCGATTCTAATTCTTGGTCATGCTGTATTTTTTGTGTTATCACTTTTCTGAAACCAGTTCCACTCTGCCTCAAGTTCTGAAAGCACACAGTTCTAAGCACACTTAGCATGGATTGAACTAATTTTCAGATTCTCTTTGTTAAGTCCCTAACAGCACATCTGAGTCACTGGCCGGCTTGCTTTGAGATACAGAATACAGAGTTGGATTCCAAATGTAGCCATAACCAGAAAGAAGCAATCTGAACAGAGTGATTTATTTAAGAGAGGTGTCCTCTGAGCTCTCCTCGGTCTCATCTGTATATATGATCAAACAGAGGGCTTGGGGGTAGCACTTTTCATACTAAAGAACTCAAGTAAGAAAGACTTCACGACTTGTAAGCTCTTATAATGGGTTAGCTAAGTAGAAATTACGGCCCTTATATAACAGCATGGCACATGAGACCAAAAATAAAAAATGGCCAATTTGACATTAAGAACATTTAATAAGAAATCCAGAGAAGAAAATGGGTTACAACAGAGCTCTCTCTATGGTCTTTCAAATATAGCTGTATTTCCAAAATCTAGGAATTAAGAGCACTCAAAACTCCTCAGCCTCACAAGTTTATAAAGTGGTGGTGTGGTTTAGTAAAGAGAGTGCTAGACTAGAAACTGAGAGACTTGTATTGTAGCCTTCACCTTGTACTAAACTGTATGTATGGTCTTAGGCCGAGTCATTAAACCTGCCATACAGTACAGGGAGGGGTTGAGACAGATAGTAGTTTCCAGCTGGGCAACCTCAAAGGTGGCAGTGGATGGACCTCCTTGCACTATTTTTTGCTTTAAATTATATTAACTGAAAGAGGTAATTAGTTGTTTCATGCTAATCTAATACTCTAATTGGAGGATCCTGTTTTTATCTAGTGGGAAATCAATTTACTACTTCATAAATGCACATTGTAAAGATAATCTTTCAAAAATTAAAACTCATAGGGGAAAATAGGTTTTAAATGAGAACTTGGTGGTTGCCAGTTTAGAAATGGTTTCACGAAAACCCCTTCCAGAAAATCAAACTGTAGGAGGCACTCAATGCAATATGTATATGACATAGTGTTTAATTATACACTTGAAACTTAATTTTATTAGTCAATGTCATCCTAATAATTTTTAATTAAAAAAAATCTCTTTCAGCTCAGGACTTCTATTACTACAAATCTGTAAATATATCTATATCTATATTTATTTACATATAAATATCAGCATATTTAGTCCAAAATAAATATATATATAATATCTTTAGTCCTTTTCCGGTATCTTTTGATTTTCAGTGTAGAATGGTCTTTATATCCTAAACCCATGACTTTGTAATTCCTTTCCCACTCAGTTCTGTACATACCTGCAGAGAGCATTTTAACCAAACCTCACAATTTTCCTTGGCTTACACACTCCTTGCATCGCTGCCCTAATTATTTCAATAAGCAGCTTAACTAAAATGCTGGCTTACATTTTAATTTAATTGTGTACAGTTCCCAGTAATGAAAACCTTGAGT
>NW_011888835.1:6979766-6988759 GCF_000151845.1 Pteropus vampyrus
TTTTTTTTTTTTTTTTTAATACTGGTGAAAATCAGAGCCATGCATGTGCTGTTAGCAGCCAGATGGAGATGTGAAATGTAAAATACCCCTAATGTGCAGCCAGATCACAGGTCTGAGTTGGTGATATTTTCTACTCATGGGGCTCAAAGCTCATTCCTTTAATCAATTCCAACTCCCTTCACAGCCACTATACTGGCACTCAGGTTCTCAATGACGGATAAGATGTGGAAGGGAGAGGAGAAGAAGCATGGGATGCCAGCGGGAGGAAGAATGTACCCCTCACTAGGTCTTCAGACACACACCAGCTCTGTCGAACCATTCCCATTCTCAATTTCTTAGGCACTGAAGGCATGTCTCAGAGCTGATAATAACCCCACACCAAGGTAAGATTCATTATGACCTATTCAGTTGAAAAGAACTGGCTCCAAATTTGGGGTAACCTTACTTCCCAATCTGAGGGCAGCCTGCTTTCATGCCAGACACATCTGCTGGTCTCAGGTTAGGTGGGGGAAATGCTTGCTCAGCAATGAGGCGTGAGCTGACATTCGGGGACGTAAGCAGAGCCTGCCGTGCACTGCTGGAGAGAAAGCTCTTCCTTCCAGACTGACAGCCAGGAATGCCATTTTCTTGTTCGATGAGTACAAATCTTTTCATTTCTACTCAAAGGCTCTGGAGCCTGGCTATATGTCTTGACTCTCCCCTGAGCTGAGCAGGCTGAAAAGACTGACACAGGTGTAGCAAACGTGATCAACCTAGGTGCGTGCCACTGTTGGCAAATGGAACATCAAGTTAATTGTTTCACTAGCGGAAGAAGAACTCCAGAGGCTTCATTCACGAGTAGTGCTAGGCGTGCTTCAGGCACCCTGAAGCTTGGCCGAAATTACCAGTAGTTACATGTCAGGAGGGCCTATTTCTGAAAGATTTTTTTCCTAATGTGACATTAATAATTTATGAATAGACCAGGATACAAAACCTATTTCTAAGAAGGACCGAGGGGTGGAATAAACAGGAACTGAACTTCTTAATAAAAGCAGAATGAAAAAAAAAAAACCAACAATAAAAAAGAAAACTCTTATGGATAATATGTGGAGTGTAAATATTACCTCGTATCTGCCATCAATAATCAGGAAAAAAAGAATCATGTAAGGTCATGCAACAAAAGGTGATGCTTTCTCTTCTGATCTGCTCGCTGAGCTTTGGGTTGGTTCGGAGTACATTAATCTAATTAAAGGGAGTTTTTGCAATTGTTTAGGCTCATCTCGTTAGGAAGACTGGGACGCACTCTATTCCGTCTTGTATATTGGCAACAGAATTATCAGCAAAGTCTGGAGTGCAGGAACTTTATTATACAATTATGTGAGAGAGAAAGAGGGAGAACCCAGCTTTGGTTTGCAGTTTTGGCAGTTAGAAAAAAAACTTGATATGTTTTTTGTTTTGTTTTGTTTTACTTGAAAATTGGGTAAAAAGGGCATACGAGGAATCTAGACACGGAAGAAATGGAGTTTGTCTAGGTCAGTTTCTGACATATGGTTGTACTTAGATTTCTCCATCAATTAGATACAGCATAACATGAACTAAAAAGAGAATTGGATTTCTCGAATTAACCGAATTACAAGGTCAGAGCTCTAAATTATTGCTTTGTTGTTTGAGCAGCACATTATTGGTAAAAGGATATTTTCATTTTTATACATTCACTTAATCTCTGCATTTATACACTCTTCTAATAGCTATCAGAAAAATGCTGTGATGCAAATATATGTTGCA
This sequence comes from Pteropus vampyrus, assembly GCF_000151845.1. Lineage (NCBI taxonomy): Eukaryota > Metazoa > Chordata > Mammalia > Chiroptera > Pteropodidae > Pteropus > Pteropus vampyrus. Next base: position 6,981,531 of record NW_011888835.1, read on the forward strand.
ATTCAATATATATAGATTACATTTCTTATCATTCTAATTCTTAGAGATGTTTTGAAGCTCTGAAATCACCAATACTCCACTTATTGGAAAACAAACCATGTCCAACCTGCACAATTAAACCTCAAATATTAATGGATAAAAAAGATGCATAATTCCACATATGAAAATATCAGATGCTAGAAACTCAATTTAGTATTGTAAATCCACAGCAATTTTTATTAAATAAAAACCTAAGTAAGAAAATATACGTAAAATGCTAGCATACAAATGACTGCTTAAGAATTTAAGTAACGGTCATTTACTGAGCTGTCAATTATTGAGCATTTATCAATCAGTTCTTACCAATATGGACACAAAAAAGGGATCCACTGTGAACTATAAGACCAAGTTCTTGTTCTTAATGAACTTAAACTATAGGTGAAAAAAAGGAAAGAAAGAGGAAAATAAAATGACTAAAACTGAACATTTCCTATGGGTCAGACATTAAGTAAAGGGCTACACATATATGTTTTATATTCACAATAAATCTATCAGGTAGGTGTCACCAGGTCCACACTGTTGGTAAGAGACAGTGTACCTCTCACTCATCACATAGAAACTGCTACAAAGACATCACTAGCTTCATCTCTTGATGCTCTCCACTCTTCTCTGTGCTTCACGATATTCATTCTTCCTCCATTTCTCCTATGCACAATGCTCTTATTTTTTGTCTTTAAACTTGTGTTCAATATGTTCCCAAGCCGGCAAGTGATCAAATTTAGCAAGATCAGTAGGGGCAGGAAGGGGGCATGCACATCTAGGCAGAGTCCAAAGAAAGAGCATGGGTCGGATTCAGCAAAAGTACTACCAGCAATAGGGTTAAAAAACAGGGACCTTCTGGGAGGCTCTCGTCACTTATGACTGTGATGAAAGATGTGGGTCACTCTGAGCCCACTGACCTTACTCTGAATACGCCTAAGGGGAAATTCTTCCCCAATCAAGTTAGTGTTAGAAATTCTGGGATGACCTCATAGGCAGAACAAGGTAGGGGAGGAACAGAGGCAGGCGAGGCAGAGCTGTCCTGTAACGGACTTCGAGTAAGAGGAAAAGGGCCTTGGTCTCATCCAGCATCAAACAAAGGATGTACAGGTAGAACCATCTAGAGAATACAAGAATGTAGGAATCCAAGGAGCAGGCAGTTGGAAAAGTTCAGATGAAAGCTCACCCAAAATGTACTAAGGTGAATTTAGGACAAGTTCCGAAGAATTGGCAAAAATCTCTTTGTAGCCTATAGACATGTGGCTCTAGGATAAGTATGTATAAATTAACTTAAACACTGTAAGTCTTCAACTAATGGCATCAATAGGTTCTTGGAACTGTGGTGAAATGATGTATAACAAAATCAGTTTTACCATAGGGTATAGGCTAGTTGACATAAACAAAGTTAAGTTCCTACAGCATCTTGTCAACACTGAAACCAAATGACATTGACTCAAAGGATGTTATTCAAGGACCTGCTATATACATATTGGATGGGGACAGTGGATGGTAGATTGATTTACTCTCCACTCATAATAAAAGTTTCTTTAGAGCCTGGCATGGTCCTTCTCACGGTCACGTGAAAATCATGTGTATTACAGTAGGTTAGGCAATGCTACCCTAACCTCAGTGACTCGATACAGCAAAGGCTCTTTCCTGTTTCACATGACAGGTTTATGTAAGGGAGCTTTCCTCCATGCACAAACTCACAGATCTAGGTGCCTTCCATCTTGGCGGGCTGCCATCTTTCACATGTAGCCTCCACAATTCCCCAGGAAAGGGCAGGATGTTTGGACCATGCAGGGAATTTTGTGGCCACATTTGGAAGTGGTATACACATGCCACTGGCCCAGAACCAGGTGTCTGGCCAAACTTAATTTTGAGCACTGCTGGGAAACGCAGAGTTTCTGTGTGCTCAGGCAGAGAAACAGGATAGCAGTGGTTCTCAACGCATAGTCCCAGATCAACAGAATCAGAATCAACTGGGATCTTGTTAGAAAAAAAAATTCGTAGGCTCCACCACAGACCGATTGAATCAGGAGCTCGGAAATCAGCGTTTCAATGTGCCCCTCAGGGGACTCTGGTGCATATTAAATATGGAGAATCTGGGGTTGGGGATTACTAGCTAGTCTCACGTTTTTTGTTAATTTTAAAGTATTACAGATAGATACTACATGTTTGGAAAATAGTATCTGCTTCCGAGCATTTATATACTTAATCTACTAAGAATTAAACCTAGTTTCTGCAATGTGCAAATTTAAACATATCTTACCAATTTTGAACTTAATACAGTACATAAAGATGTATATAGGAACTACATGCATTTTTGAGTATTGATTTATGGAGTCAAATAATTTTATGTACTTGTGTTTACTTAAAGGTTGAAAGGTTCAGAAATGTCTAACAATGGCTGAACCATTTGCAGAAACTCAAAACAAACAAGCCAGAGTAGAAATGCTAATGACAAATTAGAAGCAGGATCAGAAAGACTGACATGGGAATAAAACTCTGGGACAAAAATGACTGAAAACCCTTAACCAGAGAGAAAATCTTTGGAAATGTGAAGAGTGGCATGTGGTGGGGCCACTGGATGTGAATGAGCGACTGTGATTGGCGTGGAGGATCTCTCTCACGTAGAATGTGCTGCAACCGTGAACACGGCCAAGAGTAAAAACGTGAAATAAAAATATGAAAAACTGTGATGGAAACACAGTTTTCGCTTTATGCTAAAGCCATAAACATTATGGAAGGTTCCCTTGACCGGCTGACTGAAATACCTTCTATATTATTAAAATGCTCACGCAGGGCATGTTATTGAATGCTAAAAGCTCAGATATAAAGGCAGCTCTGCCATCATCTGCCCCCAAAAGACACCAGCATGAATCACTGACCAGTAAGTATTTAATAACAGAAACCTACAGATGCTTCAAAAGCTAGAAAACTGGACTCAGAAAGTGCTGTATCTTAAAATAAAGAGATTATTCATTTGTTTAGAATAAACATATACATAAACGAATGGCATTAATATGATTAAAACTTTCAAGACCTGCTAGAATGGTACATGTCATGATGAATATATTTTTATTTTCAAAATATGTACTAAGGTGAATTTATTTTTAAATCAGTTTATCAATTATAAAAGTAATACAGTCTTATGGGCAAAAATAGTCCATACAGATGGTTACAGAATGAAAAGCAGACATCCTCTTCTTTCATGTTTCTGTACTTCCCCAGACACATCCACTGCCACTAGTTCCTTATGTTATTCTTAGAGAAATTTTCTACAGGTAGAGAATCCTCGACCTGTGTCTTAGGATGATCTCATTTAAAACAGGTATCTTAATAAGCTGTCACAAAGAAGGCAAAGACAATATACTTAGAAAATGACAGTAGAAACTGAGAAAATTAAAAAGCTCAAGCTAAGGTCATGAATTTAAAAAATAGATAAATATACCAGCTGGAATATGGTAAAGCTCTTCACAATATTTTCTAGTACCACACGGCTGAGCCTTTTTGCTGGGGTAGGTTAACAGGGCAAAGGACCAGAGGGAGAAAAATTAAATGTGTATTATTCATGAGAGCCAGAAGAGAAGAATTTGGATGCCTTCCAGGGAAGAGCAGGGAACAGGTTCACTCTTCCTGAATTTCTCAGGTCACATCTCAAATGTGAATGCCGGCATCTTGACTCTGCGGCCACATTTATCTTGTCCTCTGCGCGTTAATTTATTTATGATATATTTATTGAGTATCTACTATGTGACGTTAGCTCTGATCTCAAAGAGCTTACGAGGGAGCTGGGGAAAACAGGAGGAATGTGCGTGAAACATGTGGAGAATAGTAAGAGATGGTATATAAAAAGAGATAAACTGAATCTAATTAAGTGCCAGCCTGCATGGTACCGTGAATAACACTTAATTAAATTCAGGCCATACTCCATGTTCTGGTTCTAAGAAAAAGAGTCTCCTACAGTTCCTACAATTCCTTCTTTCCACTGTAACTAATTCCTGGAGTTCGGTCCAGTAATGTCATTTAGTAATGATTGTATTTCCATTCTCAAAAGGGAAATCTATTGTTCTTGAAATGTGCATATGAGTGTGTGCTTAAAACACCTAATAAATTTTTTGTGGGGAGGGAGGGTAGACTTGATTGAATTTAGTGACTGATTCTTTAAATTTGGTACCTCTGGCAAAAGATGTCACAGGATCATAAAATCAACAAAGACTGAGAAATCAGCAAGGCCAATCCCTCGCCTCCAGGTGGGAGAAAACTTCTGACTGATTACTTAGCCAAAAAGTTATGGTGACATTCTCGTATATTTTCTCTTCCTGCATATATTGAATCAAAGTACAAACAGGCATCTGGTATTAGAGCACTATAAAGCCATATGTGATGCTTGCTAATACAAAATGCCTGGAAGGAAACTAAGTTAATATATATGGCTTTAAATTTACAAATGAAGACTCATCCATCATCAAGGAATTGGAATATTCACTGCCATGACATGAAAAAGAATTTAGCAGAGATATCTGTTTTCATTTGTGCATCATCCGCTTCAACAAGAGCTACTAAGAGAAAGACGTGTGCATTTCCTGGGCTTGATCTGGGGTATGTGACATATTTTACAGAGGGATTAAAGGGCCGAGGTCTCTTATACAGGGCTATGTTATGTCGATTCCATGTCAGAGACAACTTATGTGGTGGAGTCTTCAAAGGAATAATACTTATGCATTATGCCAAAGCCATAAACATTACTGGAGGTTCTTTAAAAACTTATATGCAAGAGAGAAAATAGAAAACAGCTCTGGAATGGAATCCTGCAGCTATATCCTGAAGACTGTATGTTTCCTTTTCCCGAAAAAAGAATATTCAGCTCATATACCATCGTCTCACATACCTGATTAGAGGAGACATTAATCAGAGAGGTTTTTGTTTGTTTGTTTTTAAGAATTCTATGATTAACAAAAGTCAAAGAGGAAACAGAATGTCTTCGATGTGGGCAATATCCTCTTAGGATCTCAAAACGAAAGTTTCTTTCCCTTCTAATGTTGACCTTTTCTATTTGGCAGATGTTGATCTTTTTTTTCCTGCCTGTGTTTCTAATGGAGCTTGAAATTAACATGGCTTTCTGTTTACCTTCTAATTTGTGTGCCGCCATCATCAATGTTGTCAGCAGAGTTCTGGGAATAGGGTTTGTTTACTGCTTCTGTTGCACCAGCAAATGGAGAGATGTAAAAAAGACTGTTCTGCTCATCCCATTCCAGTTAAGATTCCCCTTCCATTCGCAGAAATGGCCTCCACTAAGGAGCAGATAACCTTCTTGGGTGCAAAAGCCCACAACCATCCTCAAGTGCTTGTCCTTGATGACATTTCTGGGCTGATCTTCACATAGCTCAGTGTATCCTCACTCCTACTCCTTGCTAACAGAGGACCAGAAACTCATACTTTCCCCAGTTATGTCCATTCTGCAAAGGATTCCCTGGAGGCTCTCTGAGTCTTCACCTTGTGAAATTACCTGTTTACAAGTTCTCAGAGGCTCCCTTTATACATAGAGATGACACCCAATTCTACCCGTATGGCTCTGATTCTGCCTTTGCCTTTTCATTCTGAGTTACGCCTGTGCTCCAGGACCATGTCCAATTCGGTGTGGAAAAGGGGGAAGTAAGATTTTTCCTCCTAGAAAGTGTTATCGAAACTTCATGACACTCTTGGGAAGAGTTCTGGTTCTTAAGTTTGGTTTTTGAGTCTTCACGGTCTTTGATCCCACTGTCACATCTATTACTGAGCTTCTACTGCTTCATTCCCAACAGTCACCTTTTCCATATAGGGCTCTATAATCAGTAAATACATTTGAAAAGCAAAAGAATCCTCTTTATTTTTATGCTTTCCCTTTAAAAAATTTTATGTAAAAAATACAGTTTTAACTACTTTTAAATGTAAAATTCAGTGGCACTAAGCTCACTGACAATGTTGTGCGACCATTCACCACCACCCATTCCCAGAACTTAACCATCATCCCAAAGAGAAACTCTGGAGCAGTAAACAATAACTCTCCATTGTCCCCAAAGGCCCAGCCCTAGGTAACATCTATTCTACTTTCTGTCTCTATGAAACTGCCTCTTCTAGGTACTTCATATAAGTGGAATCATACAATATTTGTTCTTTTGTGTCTGGCTTATTTCACTTGGCATAATGTTTTCAAGGTTCATCCATGTTGTAGCATGTGTCAAAATGTCATTCCTCTTTATGGCTGGATAACATATCAATATCACACTTTTGTTCACTCATCCATCTGCTAGTGCACATCTAGGATGTTTCCACATTTTGGCTGCTGTGAACAATGCTGCTGTGAATGCTAATGTACACGAATCTAGCTGAGTCCCAGCTTTCAAAAGAAGGATCTTTTCATTTTGCAAATTTCTCAGCTTCTTCCAGAAATAGTGTCCAGCAAAGTTTCAGTCATTAGTAATTTATTCTCGTCCACAACTTGGGTTGGGGTGCTGCTCCAGTCACCTGTTTGGTTTCGTATCTCTGCTTTATTCTTTTTTGCCTGCTCTGTTTGCATACAACTACATTTCCCAAACCCCTTTGCCCTCTGGCTTACAAGTAGTTTTAGTCACCTTAGTGAGGCACTGGAAGGAGACTGAGGTGCAGGATAAGGGAAAAGCCAGCGTGTTTCTTCTTCTTCTATTGCTTTGCTTCTGGTGGCATATTGAACGGTGGTTGCATCGCCACCAGGATAGCCGACTGGGTTTCCAAGTTCTGCCAGGCAACCTTGACCTCTAAACTCTAGCTTCTGCTCTGTCCTCCAACCCCAGGAAAGGGAGAAGCTTCCTACTGCTGCTACTCTCTGGGTTATGGCATTTTTACACTTTAAACGTTCAGCTCTTCTATCACCTGTGCTGCAAATTCCTATCATTAAGTTCTCTCTTCTAAACATACCTGGAGTGGTTTCTGGGTTCCTAACTAGAATCTGACTGATAACTACGCCTTTGGAAGAAGGCGGCACAAGTTTCTCAGGATGCAGAAAACTGTGGCAACGACTTCTAGCTCTTCTATTAAAGTATATTTCAGTGCGATTCCATTTCCAGTCCTCTCTGGCAGTTTGGTGTGACCATGTGAACAAGTTCTGGCCAAAGTAATGCAATCAGATGCGTAGGGTGACAGATTCTAAGCCTTCTCTCAAAGTCAGCTGCTCCATACTCTCTGCACTG
>NW_011888835.1:6988809-6991189 GCF_000151845.1 Pteropus vampyrus
GCGTGTTTCTTCTTCTTCTATTGCTTTGCTTCTGGTGGCATATTGAACGGTGGTTGCATCGCCACCAGGATAGCCGACTGGGTTTCCAAGTTCTGCCAGGCAACCTTGACCTCTAAACTCTAGCTTCTGCTCTGTCCTCCAACCCCAGGGAAGGGAGAAGCTTCCTACTGCTGCTACTCTCTGGGTTATGGCATTTTTACACTTTAAACGTTCAGCTCTTCTATCACCTGTGCTGCAAATTCCTATCATTAAGTTCTCTCTTCTAAACATACCTGGAGTGGTTTCTGGGTTCCTAACTAGAACCTGACTGATAACTACGCCTTTGGAAGAAGGCGGCACAAGTTTCTCAGGATGCAGAAAACTGTGGCAACGACTTCTAGCTCTTCTATTAAAGTATATTTCAGTGCGATTCCATTTCCAGTCCTCTCTGGCAGTTTGGTGTGACCATGTGAACAAGTTCTGGCCAAAGTAATGCAATCAGATGCGTAGGGTGACAGATTCTAAGCCTTCTCTCAAAGTCAGCTGCTCCATACTCTCTGCACTGCTTAATCCTCTTCTTCCTGCGGTGTGGAGCATAGATGTGATAACTGGCGTTTCATCTTGGAGCATGAGGACATGGGCCACACTTTGGGAAGATCAGGACCTAAAGCTGGAAGGAGGCTGAGTCCCTGAGAACTCCGTGACCACCGCCTTAGCCCTGCTCTGCCTGCCTCTGCAAATTCTCCTTTGTTTAAGCTGCCGCTATTTTAAGCCTCTGTTTATTGCAGTCAATCCCCAAATCATGAGCTCGAAGTCTGTCCCAGACTCCTGATGAATTTCCTTATACCTTTCCTTAAGAAATTAAAGCAAAGTCTCTTGTTCTCTGATCTTATTCTGAGTTTTGGCCTTCTCTTGTTTATATTCAAAATTGACCCATTCTCATCTACGAAGATTTCAAAAGCTTTATTCCCTTTAACAGCTTCTGCTTTGCTTATTAAGTTTTCTCTGAAAGGGGCTTAAAATCCAGCTACTCACCAAGCCCATATCCAACCTAGAAAATGATTAGCTGTTAGAGAATTTTTAATTAAAAGCCTGGGAACATTGTTCCTCAGGTATTAATAAAGCCAGTGAAATGGAGGATCAGTGTGGCCTAATGCCACAAGACAGACTGTTAGTGGCCTGGTCTGACAGCCCCTCTTCACAGAGCTGATGGGCTATAACTACATCTAATGGTTGCCAAGCACAGATAAATCTTGCCTCTATTTTACCCAAGTGGGTGTCGATTAGAAATATGGACTTCTAGGATGGTGGTTCCCAAACTTTATCATGCATGAAAATCACTTGTGGTAACTTGTCTGAAAGGAAGATGCCCACCCTTCTGCTCATGATTTAGCTGGACTGGGGTGGGGCCCCCGAACCCACCTGTTAAAAAGGACCCCAAGTGCCTCTAAAGCACATGGTCTATGGGCCACACTATGAGAGGCACTGCTCCTAGGGAACTCATGGCTGTGAAGCAGCCACCAGTGGAGAGAGCTGTCATTAGCTGGGGGAGGGGCTGGAGAACATTAACTGATGCTCTGCTAGCTGTTTTCCCAACATCGTCTTAGTTTATGCTTATGATCACCCGCATAACTATTCTTATCATCCTTGTTTTATAGCAAGCAACCTGAGGCCCAGAGAAATGAAGCAACTTGCCTAAAGTTATAAAGTGGCTTCGAAGCTGGGTTGTGTGTGCTGGATGTATTTTTATTCCTCTAGTTTTGCTCTGCAACCTTCTCCATCATGCTCTGTTCTCCTGGACACTAACATGTTTGGACGGCATCACAGAACCGCTTGACTTCTGACTTCCGGTTGGGTTGCGTTCTCCCAACAGGAAGTGCTCGGAGAAGACTGGGAGAAGGGAGGAGAGTGAGGTCAGGGTACTTATTCTCCCAGCCTCCTTCAGTGCTGGTCACCAGGGCTGCATCCCTTGACCGAAGGTCATAGCTCTTTGTCAGTGACTCTTGACACATGACTGTCTCCTTTCAGGTGATTTGCTCCTGCATTAAATATAAACACCCTCTAATGATCAAAGCTGTTGATAAAGTCTCTCGACCTTACTTTCCGTGATGTCTCTATAACATTTCAGCATTTCATAGACAAAATCTGTCAGACTCAGTCTGCGTCATCCACTTCTAAACAGACTTCCTCATCCGCACCCCCAATCCAGTCTCCAAACCTCACCTCACGAATATCTGCACGACCACTCATCCTCGCTTTTGTTCTGTTCTCTAAGCTCTTATAGCCTTTATAACACTTAATTATATATTGTCTTGGAATATTGTTTAATGTGGTTTAGTCTTTTCCTTATAAAATATGTATATACATCCCTTCCATAGCTGTTCCTACCCCATAACCTGAC
>NW_011888835.1:6991239-6999284 GCF_000151845.1 Pteropus vampyrus
GTGCCTCTAAAGCACATGGTCTATGGGCCACACTATGAGAGGCACTGCTCCTAGGGAACTCATGGCTGTGAAGCAGCCACCAGTGGAGAGAGCTGTCATTAGCTGGGGGAGGGGCTGGAGAACATTAACTGATGCTCTGCTAGCTGTTTTCCCAACATCGTCTTAGTTTATGCTTATGATCACCCGCATAACTATTCTTATCATCCTTGTTTTATAGCAAGCAACCTGAGGCCCAGAGAAATGAAGCAACTTGCCTAAAGTTATAAAGTGGCTTCGAAGCTGGGTTGTGTGTGCTGGATGTATTTTTATTCCTCTAGTTTTGCTCTGCAACCTTCTCCATCATGCTCTGTTCTCCTGGACACTAACATGTTTGGACGGCATCACAGAACCGCTTGACTTCTGACTTCCGGTTGGGTTGCGTTCTCCCAACAGGAAGTGCTCGGAGAAGACTGGGAGAAGGGAGGAGAGTGAGGTCAGGGTACTTATTCTCCCAGCCTCCTTCAATGCTGGTCACCAGGGCTGCATCCCTTGACCGAAGGTCATAGCTCTTTGTCAGTGACTCTTGACACATGACTGTCTCCTTTCAGGTGATTTGCTCCTGCATTAAATATAAACACCCTCTAATGATCAAAGCTGTTGATAAAGTCTCTCGACCTTACTTTCAGTGATGTCTCTATAACATTTCAGCATTTCATAGACAAAATCTGTCAGACTCAGTCTGCGTCATCCACTTCTAAACAGCCTTCCTCATCCGCACCCCCAATCCAGTCTCCAAACCTCACCTCACGAATATCTGCACGACCACTCATCCTCGCTTTTGTTCTGTTCTCTAAGCTCTTATAGCCTTTATAACACTTAATTATATATTGTCTTGGAATATTGTTTAATGTGGTTTAGTCTTTTCCTTATAAAATATGTATATACATCCCTTCCATAGCTGTTCCTACCCCATAACCTGACCATCTTCCACTACAGCTTCTATGAAATCATTCGCAGTGAATATCTATCTACATAGGAGATGCTCTATGTATTTATTTTTACATATTATATCTAATGCAACAACATTTATGGTAACAACCTTATCTAAAGTTTATAATTGGGGAAAATGAAGTTCAGAAAGGTTAATGAACATATCCCAGGTGACACACCCAGTAAAAATCAGAGCTAGGTTTAAAGGCCGTGCAAACTTCAAAACTCCTGTTCTTTCTAGACTCAGCTCTCAGATGACACACAGAATGAGCAGAGAGAAACTTAATTACCTTAGGTTGGTATTAAATAAAATAACGATATCCCTATAACTACTAAGAAACCTTTTTTGTTCTTAAGATGACTGAATCAAATTGGTGGGAGACAACCACGCGAAGAAAAATTTGGAATTTGCAACCGCAAAGAGTAGATTATGTCTTTCAGATGGCAAATATCACCATTTTCCCTTTATTTAGAGCCGTTGGTACAATATCATTAATTTAAGAGAGTCCCTCCCTATCACATGTCCGCTGTTGCATTTGAGAGAGATATTTTCTATTATAAACATTTACACATCCAAGCTAGAAATCCATGTAGCACATAAAGTACTTTATGCCCCTATATTGACATATTAGTTCAAAACTCTGATGGCACACAGGTGTGAGAGCAGCAGGGAGGAAAATTAGATAATCTGCTGGTAATTTGCTCATTTATAAGTTGAGAAAGGTATTCTGGCTTTTCTTCACTCGTATTTTTCCACTTGGCCAAGTATAAAACAACAGCTGAGTTGGTGGCTATGGAACTCCTCCAAGATGTAAATGCGAGACCTCCTCCTTTCCTGCAGGTATTTACCTGCAGTGACTCTAACGGCAACCTGAAAGTGCCAGTGTTTATCAAGAAGTACGTGGAAATTAATAAATAATTTGTTCTCTTTTCCTATAGAAAGCATGTTATATTGAGACCATTTGGGATGTCAGATAGGACATATAATAAGGAATTTCAAAGAGCAATATGGTTTGTCCGAGCAGAGATGGTGGCTGGGGGTCGGGCTGAAGCAGGGAGCTCAGCTTATACACTTTTGAAAGGACACCTTCCACGACCTTATGGATTGTATTTCCTCCTAAGTCTAAAATATTCACCCCTGGTTTATGCGATTTGATGGGGAGAACAAATACTGAAGTTTACAAAGATTTTCACTCCTGATAGTAATTTAGTCATTATCTAGGTTCCAGTGTAGCTTAACATTTGCCTACTATATGAATACATGGAGAGGAAGGGAGAGAGAGAGAGAGAGAGAGAGAGAGAGAGAGAGAGAGAGAGAGAGAGAGAGAGAGAAGATTTCATGTTGATAATTCTGAATTTTTATGTGAAAGAGACAAAAGATGAAGTTTCCTTAGAAGGCAATTTTTTTTCTTTAATCTTGCTAAAATAAATGTGAAATAAAATGTAATTCCAAACATCTTCAAATGTCTATATTCCAGCTCTCGCTATTTCTATTAACTTAAAATTAAGTGGCAGGAACACAAATAAGCTTGACATCTTCCACACATTGTTCTCTGTATCCAGTATGCTATTTTAATTCATAAATTCTACAGAATAAAATAAAATCTAAATACCGTTTTTAAAGTTGGATAATGGAACTTTATTGCCAACGGAAAAAGGAAGATGTAAAATATAGCAGCATTCTTCATTTTTGAAGTAATTATAGATTCAGAGGAAGTCACAGAAACATGTTCAGGGAAGCCCTGCATGCGCTTCACCCAGCATTCCCTAGTGCTAACATCCTGTGTAACTATAGTACAGTATCGACACTAGGAATCCGATTGGGGTACCATCCATCAGTTCCACCATCACGGGGCTCCCTTGCGCTACACCTCTGTATAATGCTGAGTGAAAAGGCCTGACACAAAGAGTACATAATGAATGATTCAATTTACAGAATGAACAAAACAGATGATACCATTCTTCGCTATTAGAATTTCGAATATTGGTTACCTTTTGCGGGGGTAGTAACTGAAATGGAGCAATGAGGAGGGCTTCTGGGACACTAGATATGTTCTGTTTCTGGATCTGGATGCCAGTTTCATGAGTGTGTTCAATTTGTGAAAGTTCAGTGAGCTGTACAGTTAACATATGTGTATTTTTCTGTATGTATACTTCAATGAAAAAGTTTTAAAAGACTTTCTATAAAGAAAACTGGGTGTGAGCCCCTGACACCCTAACTTGCCTCTATCTGCTTGAGTGGGAGGGGCTACTTTCTGATCCCAAGTCTAGTGAGGAAGCTTCAAGGGGACTCTCAAACAACTTAACACGTGTCACTGTGAGCTTGGAGGTCAAAGGGAAACTTCTAAAGAGCCAGAACCTACAGCTTGCTAACTGCTCTGCTGGCGGACTAAACAAAAGATCTGAAGGCTAGGGACAGTCTGCCCTCGTTGTTTAGGGCAAGGATGACATAAGCGTTTCACGAGGACCAAATCTGAGCCACCCTGCACAAGAGAGCTGGTGTGGGGGAGCTAAGGCTCCCTCAAAGAGGCTACTTAAAGGGGAAAACACAACTCAAGCCCCAAAGCTGATGCACTGCTAAAATACTGAGGGTTGAAGAAAAATAAACTCGTAGGACACAGATTCACTTGCTCACATGAAGCAACCCACAGGTGAGCCTTCTCCAGCAGTGAGGATGGTGGGATGGTGGTGGTGGTGTCTGAAGAACCTGGCAAAGAGCAAACACTAGTCAGCCCTCAGAGCGATGGCTGGCTTTTGATAGTATCTGTCAAGAAAGAACTTTCCTGACCTGCATGCCTCCCTTGACCTGCTCTAATCTGGACAAGGTTAGAAACCTCTAGTTAACAAAGAAGTTCTGTGTGACACTGGGCAGGGGGAGGTGGCCTGCTTTTAAGATGTTCTATACAAAGAAAGAAAGGAAAACCATCAAAATTTGAAATTTAAGTCATAAGTCAGACAGCAGACTCCTCGAGGAAGTTGTGATCCAGGGGTTATAAATGGATGTTATACTCACCAAACTTACACCTAAAATGTTTACTTCTCTCCCAGTACTACGCATTCTTGGGCCAGATCAACCCCACCTCCTCAATGATGTAGACCAGTAGGAACTATTTATCCGGTAGAAATAGGAATATGGGAGAGGAAGCAATTGAGAATAACCTTACTGTTTTTAGCCTGTGTGATCAGAAGAGATTGACGTTAGTAATCAAAACATGGATGCAGGAGAAAAGAGGGGTGGTAGCTGAGGCAATACAGCAGTCCCCCAGTTCCAAGGGGGATATGTTCTAGACCTCCAGTGGATGCTTGAAACTGCAGATAATACTGAACCCTATATATACTATGATATATATACGTATGATAAAATTTAATTTATAAATCAGGCACATGAAGAGATTAACAACAGCAATAAAATAGAACGATTATAACGATAAAATGTGGGTTATTTGAACACGAGCATTGCGATAACTGTGACAGTCAATCCGATAACTGAGATGGCTATTAAGTGACTAATGGGGAGCGTGCAGTGTGGATATGCTGGACAAAGGGATGATTCGCATGCCTGGTGGAGCAGACTGGGATGGCAAGAGATTTCATCACACTCTGCAAAACAGCGTGCAATGGAAAACTTATGAATTGTTTGTTTCTGGAATTTTCCATTTAATATTTTTGGACCACGGTCGACCACGGGTAATTGAAACTGCAGAAAGTGAAACTATGGATAAGGGGGTGGAAGGTCAATACTGTGAATGAGTTCATCTATGATGTGCTGAGTTTGAAAAGCCTCTGGGCCATGAAGGTGAAAGTTTTCTTTGGGTGACTGGGAACTGAGGAATGAAGCAGAGGAGAACAGGCTGGGATTAGAATCAATGTGTAGGCGCAGCTGATGTCTTAGGAGTAGGCGTGGTTTCCCAGGAAGATCATTTAGGACATTATTTTCTGAGGAGTGTTTAGTGGGTTGGCCCGTAAAGACACTGCAAAGTCAGTAAGGAAAAGAAAAGAGTGATTTTCCTGAAGCTGATGCAAGAAAGAGTCCCTTGAAGGTAAATGGGATCAACAGCAGCAAAACTTTGCAGATGCATTCATTTAATCGTGGAGGGTTCCAGTGACTGTAGAGTGGCCATCTTGTGAAAAGAAGTCGGGGATGAAAGCCAGAAGACAGTGGACTGTGGGACAAATGGGACACGAAAAGTATAGACAATCTATAGACTGTTCGAGAAATCTGGTGATGTAGGAAAGGAGGGCAAAGTTTAAACACAGAAAGCGTTAAAGAGAGAGATCCTTCTTTTGTGCTATGGACTCCTTTGGCAATTTGGTGAAGTTTATAGATTCTTTCTCAAGGATATGTTTAAATGCAAAAAGAAAACTATATAGGATTACAAAATAAACAAGTTGCACTGAAAAACACCAAAACAGTTTTAAAAACTTGTTATAGAGCAATACACGTGTTTATCAATGCATTAAATAAAAGGATTTATTGGCAGGAATAACTACGATCGTAATTTGAAAGAAGTGGTGCGTGCAAATGGCATTTCAAGATATCTTCAACGACTGTTACGTGATTAAAATTACCTGCGATTCTAGTGACCAAGTCACATGAACTGCTAAGAGTACTGAGGTTTTGTACTTTTATTCATAATAGAAAAAAAGTTAGATTTTAGTAAAAATAAAATTAAGTATAAATTCCTACATTAAATTCAGGATAATAAAATTAAGTCCAATGCCATTTGGTTACGATAAAGTATATTCTCTGTATAAGTTATTCTACATAAAATGTAATATATATTCTGTTTCTCTAAATTCATCAGCCCCACTGAATTCTATCCCTGGTTCCTTTGGAGAAGAGTGGGATACAGAGATCAGAGCTTAAGGATCTTTTCTTAAGGGCAGAGAGATCTTTTTAAATAAATTTAAATGAGAGACAAGCTGTTTATGGTTAGAGTGGAAGGTCTGGAGTCTTTCTCTAGCAGGACGACTATGTAAGGCAGTGGTGTAGCAGTAGATTCTGGAGCTGGACTCCTGAAATTTAAGTCCTGGCCCTCCTGTTTATAACCTATGTGACATTATGCAAGTTATTTAACCATTTCACTTCTTTATAATCTCAGTTTCCTTATCTGTAAAGTGGAGATAGTAACCCACCTCACAGATTGTCGTGAGGATTACATAAGAATACCTTAGCCATTATTATTCTTGACTAGTTTTGACTCACTCAATATCCTTAGCCAAGGGAAACCAATGGCTCCCTGAATGTGCTAAATTCTTCTTGCTCAGAACTACAGCTTATACCATATTTTTCTTTCTGGAAGATTCTCCTCACTGTTCTTCACATGACTGACTCCTTCTCATTCTTCCTCAGAACTACTGCCCCAGAAGCCATCTCTGAAATAGGTCTTCCACCATTATTCCCTATTCTCGGCATCTTTTGTCATAATTTGTAATCATTTTGTTAATGCTTATCTGTGACGAGCTCCATGTTTGCTGGGCTTGTGTCTGTCTTGTTCCTCTCTGCAGCCCTGTGCCTACCACATAATAAGTTCTCATCAATAGTCATTACATGAGCTATCGGACAGGGAGAAACTGAAAGGAGATCCTGGCTCTATTTTATGCCTTTGGACAGTCCTTCCACTTTTGACCTGGTTATGGATTTTATTAATCTGTTCTCAATCTTGCTCTGGAGCTGGTGGAAAGCCAAGCACATTGCTTACATTAAAATATTTACAAGGTAGCGTTTAACCTTTCTTCAAGAACTAGGAGGATCCTCTTTCTGGTCTAGGCTGAACCAAGTAAAGCAAGACGAGAATATCAAATTCCGGGCTGTGCTATGACAGTTCACGTTCCCGCAGGCAGTACACAGGATCCATGGGCCGTGCTTCTCCCAAGCCAATATTTTGCTATCACTTCACTCCCAGGCAACACAAAGTGATAGCGGAGATACTGATCTGGTATTCGGGAGCCAGGCTTCTAGTTCTGATTGTTCACGTCTGAGTGATCTTAAGCAGATCAACCTTTTGGAGCCTTAGTTTTTTCACTGTACAAACAGCACTTTAAAAATATCTGCTGTGGCAGAGACTGCAGCTATCCACCCAAATCCATTCTTCCCTTCACCCTGGTACAAGACTAGGCAATTACAAGCTTCCCTTGAGGCTGCTGTGGTTATGTGATTAAACTCTTGCCAACAGAATGTAAGCACAAGTGATATTTGTAACCTCCACTTACTTGCTCAAGGCCCTTTACTTCCAGGCTGAAATGGCGAAGACCAGAGCAGTCTCAAAAGTGGTCTTGTTAAAGGTGGCAGGGCTGCTCTCAGCCTGGGTTCCTAAATGACTGTGTGGAACCGAGTTGCCACTGATTTGCAACCTTCAGCTAGGATGGAGAACTAAGCCACTAACTTTTAGAAATATATTTGTTACAGCAGCTAGTGTTTCTTTGACTAATGCACATGTCCTATCTACTTTGTAGAACTGTGAGAGATAGTAGTTCTAATATATGGGAAAGAGCTTTGGGAGGTAGCGAGTGCTATAAAAATTTGTCATCATTATTTTTTCTAGCTTTATGAAGGTATAGTTGACATATAAAATTGTGTACATTTAAGGTGTACAGTGTGATGTGATACGTGTACGTACTGTGAATCACCATCATTATTAATACAGAGAAAACAAGTACATATTAGAGCGTCTGACACATAGTAGATATTTATTTGTTGAATATCTTGATAAAAAGCCTAAGATTTAAAAAATTCTATATAATACAACAGCACTGGCAATATATTTGGTTCAAAGAAAACCTTTAATTAATACACTGGAGCTCATACAAATAAAGCGAAAACCTCCTGGATATGTGCTTCTTTCAAGAAGATCGTTTTTCTTTCTAACGCATTCCATCAAAAATAAATTATAAAATATTAAAGAACATTTTGAAAAAAGGAAAATATATCCTGAATCTTACCACTAAACACAGATCTTTCATTTTTACCCAGTGCTTTCAAACTTTTAGCTACAAGCACGTCTATTTTTCATAGTTGTAAATCTGTTACTTCTTCTTTTTTAAATAAATTTTAATTTGTACTTAGTAAGGAAAAG
>NW_011888835.1:7000294-7046848 GCF_000151845.1 Pteropus vampyrus
GCAGAGATGCTGCTTGATTCTTGTCGGTCCTGAACTGCCTGCTGCTAAACAGCAGGGATCAGACACACTGAACCTTAATCTAAAAAATGTCCCTTATCTCAATTTCATTTTTTAATCCCAAGAATATCCCAAATGTAGCTTCTCCAGACATGCTTGCAAAGGAAATGTATTAATGCCATTACCGACTTCTAATCTTAGACACAAAGAATTGGGGTGGGTGGGTAGAGAGGCGATGGAGTTGCAGAAGAAACGAGGGAAGAGGCTGAGAGGAAAGGCTGTGATTTCTTCTAAGTGTTTCTTCATCCTTGATTCTAGTCTTCTCTATTTTTTGAAACTTCTTTTAGTTGACATTGAGCATCAGTGATGTAAAAGGACCAGAAGTCTTACTCTCTAGGGAAATGAATGGATTAATAAACCAGATCCAGCAATCCTGAATAATTTGGAGGTAAAACCAGACTTGACTCACAACAGCTCAGCAGGGTGGCTTACTTTGGGAACATTCTGCCACCGCTCTGCTGGGCACGCTAAGCATGCACAGTGCTGGCTGACTCCATGGCGGGGAGCACATGGATTCAGCTGCTGAAAAGTGATGTGAAATTAAAGAGAGAATGAAATGTGTGATCTTATTTAATCACACCTGGTACTTCAATTTCTTGACAGCAACCTGCTCCACTGTGTCAAATTGGAGAATGAAAAAAAAAAGTATATATAAAATAGCTAACGGATGGATTAACTCTCTAATGCCTGCCAATCTGCTGTAGGGATACACAATACAAATGACAGCTGAGTTTTTCTCATAATTTGGAAGCAATTATCCCTGGACCTGGATCCGCATAAAATGACCATAAACTGAGGGAGGCAGTGAAATGTCACCTCCTAAAAGGGGCCCAAAACTCAGAGTCCCAGGCTAAGTGGTGGCTTGGGGAAGATTAGGTATTTTCATACCCAAAGTGAATTTTAGGTCATACCTGACTTGTGTTCTGATGATTTGAGTGTGTGCTTTATGTTACTCCAGATTTCTAGGAGGATGATAGGTACCAAGCAGAGTGGAAAAGAACCGTTTCAGCCTATTTAGAGATGTCTTTTAGTGAGGAGTTTAAACATTTATAAACCTGTACTGAAACTGATATTTAGTGGAGATCATCACCCCCTTGGCTCCCTCACTAAGGAGCCGCTACTTCATGGCATCTGCGGGTTTTTACTGACTATTAAACACTATGTAATTCTGCAGTACCTGCCATGTTTCCCTGGCTATTCAGATACATTATGGCAAGGAAGTCCTGGAAGATAAAAAGATCGTTCAGCTAATGTAAAAATGGTTATTGTGGTTAAAAATCCTTCTGGGGAGATGCCTTATGCGTGGTTTCATTTAGCAGCAGAATATTAAAGCTTAGTAATAATTAGCTTAATGTAGCCAGCTTTACATCA
This sequence comes from Pteropus vampyrus, assembly GCF_000151845.1. Classification (NCBI taxonomy): domain Eukaryota; kingdom Metazoa; phylum Chordata; class Mammalia; order Chiroptera; family Pteropodidae; genus Pteropus; species Pteropus vampyrus. The sequence continues at coordinate 7,001,723 of NW_011888835.1, forward strand.
CATTTACAATGAAGCAAATCAAAGATGAAAACTACTGGATATAATTTGTGCTTTTGAGATACTTGAGGAGCCAGGCCTTTGTGCGATAGTTTGCCTGTGTCTCTGGGACTTGCAATTCTCTAATAAATTCTTATCCTAAATAGTCCCCCTCCCCCACCAAAAAAATATGAAAACAACTAGACAATAGCTATATTGGTCCCTTCCACAGAGTGACCATGCAGTGGCCTGCAAACATGTATATGAGTGTTCCCCAAACACGCATTGCTAGTTCAGAGAAGATTTGTTTCAAGAGATTGACTCAGTGAAGAGAATTTTGTAGAGAATGGACTCCCTGGAATTCTGATATAATTAATTTTTCAGGAGCATGGGCTTTCATTTTTTTTTTAAAGGATTCATAAAAATAATTCCTACTGCCAGATATCCAAGTAACTGAATGTGCTTCTGGTTTCCCTCTTTTCTGAAAATCAAGCGTGTCAGCCATCTGGGCAGCACTAACATCACAGACCATTATAAATCTCTCTACTCCTCTCCTAAGACTGGAGGCCCCTTGAGGGCAGAAAATCTGACTTGTTCATTTTTGCCATCCAGTTCTAAAGCATAAGATATAGCATCTGCATGCCACAGGTACTCAATGAGCAGGTGTGAATTGGACCAGTCGTCACTCCAGGTGGCATTATTCTGGAGTAATTAGTTATTTTCCGGTTTATGGAAGAATGGGTAAATGTTATTGGAAAAGGGGAAGGCTGGCAGGCAATCAAGTGAAGTTATGTTAAAATTAATTCTCTGATATTTAAAAAATACCTAACAAATGGGCTCTTTAGTCACTGAGTTAGAATCTATAAAAATGACTTCTTGATTTAAAATAAAGGCCCATTTATTTTGCCATGTGGTACATTCCTTTGGCCCCTTAAAGAGCTTAAGCAGTCTTCAGGGTTGAGGCCCCAACCTTATGTTGGCAGAATGGTAGGCCAGTCTGCCTGGCGAGGGTGGACTGTGGCAAGGTCGATGCGGGTGACATCAAAATCTTGACATCTTCTCTTCAGAAGATGAAGCTTCAACTTGAAAAGCTGTGAGTGCCAGGGATGTCTTTTAAGGTTTGCCAGATCTATGTCTGGGGGTGGCATATTTTCATTCACTTAAGGAGTCTTATAGATACTATCTATAATAATGTAATTAGTATGTATTAATTATTCCCTATTATATTTTGGCCCAGGAATAAGCAGCTTTGCTCTTTTCACTCTCTTTTTAGTACACAAAGCCATGGATATGACCCTGCCCTACCCTCTTCTTTAAATCCCATAGAGATCTGTCCTTACCTTTGGGACAAAACCCAAATCCTAATCATTGTGGCACACACAGCTCTGCAAAGTGTGTTTCTCCTTTGGCCATGGTCCGCCTTTCTCTCCATGCATGGATGCTAATTTCTTTAGTTTATCAAGTTCTTCCCAGCCTCTGGGCTCATCCTGCAGGCTCTCCCTCTATTGTATTGCTATTTTCCTTGCTCCTTTGCTTGATTAACTTATCAACTGGGGTTCAGCTTGTTGGCTACTTTCTCAAGAAACCCTTTCTCTGACCCTATAGTCTAGATTCCCCCTTCCATACTATTATACAGTAACTCCTGTCATTTAATAGCTATTTGAGCAAATCTTTCTTTAATGTCTATGTTCCATTCTATATTTTAAGTGTCATGACAGCAATGAAAAGGTATGTCTTGCTCATTGCTGTGTCCTCCGCACCTGGCCCACACCTATTAGATGCTCAATAAATATTTGCTGAATGACTGAAAGTATCTTTTAACTTGAGGTGACTATAGACTTGAAGCACTAGGCATTGTGATGTAATGGGCAGGTGGCAGACTTTGGACTGTATCTGAACTCAGTTTCTTTCCTTGACAACAAAAGAAACAAGTCACTTCGACTCACTGAGCCTCGCTGTCATCATCTGTAAGGATAACAGCACCAACTCTACCTCTGAAGAAAATGTATGCACACAGTGCTGCTTGAAAATGATGCTCTGTACTGTTCGGGAGCTGTGACACAAGTAAAACCACCTCGTGTACATCTCTAGCTTTTTTTTTCTGTTTCTTGGGAAAAGTCTCACAGGAAAGCAAGTGCCCCACCTTCCTCCTTTTCAGAAATCCAAAGAGAAGCAGAAATAGGGAATAGCTTCTCCTCAGTGCTGAAGCAGGTCACCTAGCAGAACCATTTTACAAGCATTAGATATCGGCATCTGATACCATATCGATAGCCTCAAACTGAGGGAATACCGACAACTTCTCATCCTGAGAGTGGAGTACATTGTTCGGTGTCTTCTGTTTGACTCTCAACTCTGTTTCTGATGTTTGTCCATAGTGATACATATAGCTACTAGGATTTACATTTCATTGTGCAAATATATCACAAGTTATTATCCATAACTCAGATGGAATATTGGGCTTATTTCCAGTTTTTGGCTATTACTGGCCTTTTTCTTTTGTGGATTTTCTCCAGCATCTAGGGGAGAAGTTCTTACTATGGAGGGTTGAGATCATAAGGCAAGTGTCGTCACTAGGAGGTAGAGGGACTGACTAATATGGAACAATGTGGACTATGCAGTGTGGGGAAGAAATGCACATGGTCCAATCACATGGAACTTCCATGAAGGTGGGATATTTTCCTCTAAACCAATTGTCACCAATGTGGCCATTCCTAAATAAACAGGACAAACATTCTGGAACCGGACAGGATACTGCCCCAACTCGTGTAAGCTTTATCCCACTCACATGGATAGGAATTTCATGCGAGATACTGGGTGTAGCTGCACTAGGTACACAGACTAGTGGACAGGGTGATGTGCACCCAAGGTATGCAGAGATGGGTCTTGATGCAAGAGTTCCCAAACGTGCAGAAAAATGCCGCGTAAGGCGAAGTACTACACCTGCTCTGCTCATGAAATTGGCTCCTCTCTGTGCTCCTCGGGATGCTGAATGACAAAACTTATAATGCAAATGAATATCATGCAGCTTCAAATTAAGAGAGCCCGGGAAAGCAGAGAAGTCACCTAAGGCACCATTGAAGAGTGGGTTATCAAACAGGCCCCCAACACGGAATAAAGAGCTCCTCAATGCAATTATAAACACAAGGAAATAAACATAATATGCAGAAGATAAAAAAAAAAAAGTATACTTTGGACAAGATCTGCCACAAGAGAAAGACAATTTTTAAGAGAGTAACTACTTTATATTCTCAAAATAATTACTCAAAACACAAAGTTGCCAAAAGAGAGAGAATGAGGCAACAGACGGAGATAAAATGGGATTTTATGGAAAGAATACAAGCAAGCAAGAAATTCTACTGCAGAATTTAAAACTGGATGAAAAGCTATAAAGAGGAAAATCACCCCTGAATTAAGTGGCATTAGACTAGTGAAGTAGGACAGTGGTTCCCAAACCACTGTCCTATTAAGTAAGTATACTTAACATACACATTGCCGAGGTCAAATATCGATTCTGACTTAGTGAGCCTTGGGTGAAGCTAAAAAGTCTATATTTATAAAAATTCTCTGAAATGATTTTGAGAATCAATCTGGTTTAGAAACGATTAAGGTGAACATGAACTTGGGACAATCACCCAGCATTGAGAGGGAGAAAAAAGGTAACTGAAAATGATTAAAAGGAAAAAACATGAACTAGAAACACGAACACAGTATATGTGGCTTATGCATAATGGGAGTAAATGAGGCAGCAATCAGAACCAATGCAACAGAACCAATCTCAAAAATACATATTGAAGAAAATTTCCCTGAAATGAAAAAAAACACTTCTAGTTTAAAAGGTTTTACTGTGGACTTTGTGAAAAGTGATACACATTTGGATGTACTGAATATTACATCTAAAATAAAAGTCTTCCCCAAATTGAGGAAAAAGAAACAGATCACATAGAAAAGAAAAATATGCCCACGGAATTTGTCTATGTGGTTTTCAGGAAGAATGGTTAAGGTACGATCTCCAAATTCTATTATCTGCCCAAGCTGCCGGTGATCAGAGAAGGCAAATGAGAAGACATGGATGTTCTCTCTGGTAACCGAGATTAACCAACAATTGAAAATGGAGGAATGAGAACACTGTTAAACAGCGCTGCTTCTAAGAAAAATATAAACGAGATCATTCTTGAAACAAGAGATCCAACTGTGTAAGAATCGACAATTTAAGTATTACAGACTGGGACAAAAATCCCGAAGTAGAATAACAAAAACTGTGCGTGGGGGACTGGAGGAAGAAAAGTGGGGGTCATTTTTCATTTACATATAAGGGCGAGTCAGCTGATACTGTTTCGTTCTGGATGTTAATAGTCTGAGAAATAGGTTTAGATCACAGGTGTTAAACATTTATCGGTATTATTTAATAATTTGACCGTAACTATCAGAGGAGCTTCAAACAAATACCATACCTTCTAAATTCATGGAGTGGGATGGGGAGGAGGGAAGGAATCAAAGAAAAACTCAGATCATAAAGCAAAACTAGCCTTTCCCTCTTTGCAAAAAGGCAGGGGAACAAAAGAAACAAAAAACATTGAAGTCGAATGTAAACTAAGAACAGAAGAAATAACAAAATAACCAGTTTTTATAAATATACATGTTTATGAAAGTCTGAAAGTATATGCACCAAAATGTTGACATTCATTTCTGCATAGTGAGTTTAGAGTAACTTTATTTTTGCATAACTTTTTTTTTTTTTTAATTTTCTGGCAATGATTACATATTACGTATGTGACTGAAAATAAAACATAAACCTAAAATTTCTCTACATTCATCTGAATGAATATTGATCACAAAGCCGCTCATTAAAACCAGAAATGTCCAGCACAGCTACAGTGGCTGAGATTGACATTTGCTGTGATTATGCAACTTGTTTCACTAATTTGACTCATTTCCCCAAACAGGATGCACAGGTGGTGTTCATTTATTTAGTCACAACACTAATTACTCTTTACAATTGTGTCCTTCCCTGGTTTTCTCTGCATAACCATTGCGACTGTAGGAAAGCGCCCTTGGATGACTGTTTGCTTATGTAGGTGCGTGCAGAAGGTGTGGGACCTTGACTTACAGTAGAGTGAACCTAGGTCCTCTGCCCTGTAAGGCTGTGAGGACTTACTGGTGACATTTCAGTCCCTTAGCCCCATACACTTTTATCTGCACTCCAGACTCAGTCCTCATAGTTTCCCCTCCCCAAAACCTTAGACTCCAGCCAAACTAAGTTATTTCTTGAATGTTGCTGCTGTGCCTGGAATACTGTGCCATCTGAGGGGGAGCTAGAGGCCCCTTCTAGGGTCCACAGCACCCTCTGTCTTTCCCCTCATTTATCTCATGTTGTATTGTCACTGCTCAGTAATCTGTCTTGCGAAGGCAATGTCTGTCTCACGAGGAAGACCTACGGTGCTTGCTAGCAGGGAGCGTGTATTTGCCTTCCGGCATTAGCACAATGCCTGAATAACAGAAGGCACGCAACAGTTATGCACGGAGGGCTTCTCTGAGCTGATTCACTCCAGCTCCCAGCCCCTTCCCTCCTAGCTTCTGTTTCTTTTCTTGGTGGGAGGGATCTTACGATCTAAGAAGGAGGGTTTACCTGAAGCTTGTTCCCTGAGTTTCTGACTGCAACAGAGCCATGCTCTCCCCAAGTCCATGCTTCCTCCCCCCCTCCACCCCCCCCCATCAGTGCGTGTGGCTCTGTGGCTCTCCACCATGCCCATGATCCCCACTATCCTAATACGCAAGGTGTTTGAGGTTGGTTTTCCAAGGAATTGTCTTCCCGCATTATTTGGAGGGGCTGGCAACAAACGAGTTTGTCCTAAGTCCCAAGCGTAATGTCAAATAATACCTGACAAAAGATTTTTCAGGGACTACTAACTATCCCACGACTTAGTGTGTTTTGGGCTAAAATGTAACCCCCTTCCCACATTCAGATATTGACGTCCTAATCCTCGGTCAGTCAGAATATAACCTGAGCTGGTGTTGCAGATTAATGATGTAAGATGAGGTGAAATTGGAGGAGCGTGGGCCTCTATTCCAAAACTACGGGTGGCCTTATACAAATGGAACTTGGGCACAAACACGCACACAGAGAGAATGCCATGTGACGATTTAAGTTACGCTGCCATACAAGAAACTACCAGAACTTAGGAGAGCGGCCAGGAACAGACCCTTCCCACGGAACACAGCCCTGTCAAAACCTTGACCTCAGACTCCTGGTCTCCAGAATTGTGAGACGATAAATTTCTGTCGCTCTAAGCTTCCTAGCTTGTGGTTCTTTGTCACAGCAGCTCTAGTAAACTAATACCTAGTATGATACACTAAATGCTTTCTCATGTCTTCTCGCTATTCTAAAGGTGGCAAGCAAGGTTCCTTTTAAAGTTTATGCCAAGTCTTCAAGTTACGTCAGGCGCTAGTTACTACCTCAAGGAAATGATCTGACATTCGGCATTGTCCCTGTGCACTGAGGCTGGAGAATACTAAGGGTATCAGGTTAGCTAAACGAGGAATAGAGAAGTCACATATCCTTTTGTGTCAGGTACGGTACATGTATCTTTTCACTCCTGAAAATCACCTCACAATGTCAGTAGACTGTTGCTCATTCATATATTACAAATTAGTTAAGATCTGGCAAGATCAGTCATCTGATAACCATACAATCAGGGTGTAACAGCATGGACGTTTGAATCTAGCTCTGACACTGAGGCCATACCAGGATTTTCCTTCTGGAGAAGGCAATTCAGCATCAGGATACGTTACCAAAGAAAGCTGGCTACTATCTGTTTCTTGAAGGCTTAAAAAAACAGGCACGTGTTACTGTTTACGGATAGGTTATTCATGATTTTATGTGAAATAAGAAGGATGGACAACACAATATTCCAAAGTTCCTTTTTGGATCTATGACTTTTATGATCTCAGAATAATCTTCATGAACTGAGGAAGAAAGAGCCTTATGCTTCAGGAATTTTATCCAGGTATTCCTCATTTGAAATGTTCGGCTCTCTAGATTAAGGGACAAGATTCTGCAACCAAGCTGGTTGCTAATAAATGCTGGCTTTGGACCAGTAATCGCTGCTACATGCCCAGTTCTGCTTCTACACACCAGTGTCTCTTCCATGCCCTGGATCCCAAGGTATGGAGTGAATTCAGACCCCTGAGAAGCAGGGAGTCCAAGAATGCTGTCTTGACATACTTTCTCTAACCTTATTTTACCTTCCAGTCACCTCCAGCAGGATAGGCAATAACACTTTTATACACTTAATAACATAACGCCTACCTAAAGACAGGAGTCTTGGGCCATGAGATAGTAGATTTAAATCACCAGAAATAGCAGATCGCACAGGAAACACTCATAACAGCTCATTGCAATGCACAAGAGAACTACAGATCAAAGAAAGATGGTGAAACGTAAAAGGCTTGAAACAAAAATCAGCAAGTGAGCTATGCTTTCGTGAAGATATGTAGAGTTCTCCCCCTTGGCAAGCGGATGCCTTCAGCCAGAATCGGACGACGTGCACAGCCGGTGCCATGTCATCTGCACGCTAATCACCACTCACTATCGGCAGCTGCAGTTGCTATTGAATTTTAATAATATCTTTATTTTTATAATTTTACCTAATTACCAAGACAGTGAGTTTATGTTTACGTTGGATCCCAATCTTGAAATGATGAAAAGCTATTTTTTAGAAAAGAAAATGACCCTTGATAAAGATGACCTTTTCTCTTCAAAATGGTACCCTTGATAAAGATGACCTTTTCTCTTCAAAATGGTATGATGCTGACAAAGTTTTAAGCTGTGAGGGACAGAGAAGTGTGGTTGCTGCTGTTGTGGCCTTTACCTTTTCTTATAGAATTTCTACTTGAAGGAGCTCAGAGTCTCATAAATAAACAAGAGCAAATTAACTAGTGGTTTAACTATTTTGCCAGGTTTTACTTTGCACACAGAAAGTCATTTCTACCTGTCAGGCTCCGTTTCCCAGCTTGAACACAACCCCGCAGCTTTGAACTTGACAAGAGCGCCCTGGCCTGGCTCCCTAACAACTTCCTGACATCCCTGTGGTCTTGCTATTTAACATAAACAAAAAGAGACCTTTCCAAACCCAAATACATTTTAATCAAGACTGTACAATGTTGATCGTATCAATATATTGACACTGATACTCAATCTCACTGGGATAATCAAGAGCAAGAAGCCACTTATCTTTAAGATTAAACAAAAGCCTGTTTCTCCTCTGTCTGACTTCACAAAGTCCTCGATTGTAAAGAAAGAAAGAAGGGAAAATGTACAAGCTGACACTTTGCCAAACATACTTGGGAAGGAAAAAAGAGAATTCTCGAAACCCGTACCAGGTAGGCTGATTAAAATCAGGGCCTTCTTCCCATCTCTTTTAAAACACAAAAGCAAACGCCGGTGCGGGCCCCGCGTCTTTCGGCTTCGGCGGCAGCTCCGCAGCGTGGCGTGGCTCGAGCGGCCTTGCTGCTGTTCCTGCAGTCTGCGCAAGCAGAGCCTGATGGAACGATGTGTCAGTGATTTTGTTCCTGCTTTTCTGATGGGTCCCTGAGGGTGCTTTTGAGTAATTGTGCCTCGGCTCCCGCAGCTCGGACGGGCGGTCCTTCCTTCCTCCTTCTCATGACTTAATCTCAGCGTGAGAAGGCTGCCTAGTCAGGGTAGGTGGTTTGCGGTCCCCTGCCCTGTTCTGGGCTCCTCTAAGGCATGTTTTCCCGTCGCTTGTCCTGTCATCTGGGTATGGGTGTGAACGGCAGCTAGACATAGATAAAACGGTGTTTCTGAAGAGAAGAATGTGCTACCCAGGAGGCATGACCAGTATTAATTGGCTGCCTGTGTTCGATAGACTGTGAGCTCCTCAAGGGCAGGGACCGTGCCTCATTTGTCTCTGTATCCTCGGTGACTAACTCACATTCATTTGTTCATTCATTTATTCAACAAATATTTGCCGAGAGCTGGAGGTACAAGATGAGAAAGGCACAGGCTTCAACAAAGAATTAGACGTTTCTTTTGCCCCACAGGCTGGATTGCGATGGCATGAATATACTTTGTAATACATTACGAGATACACGAACATACACCCAAATCATACAGAAGCTGAGCTTTCTTGCACTTAGACTCATCGAATGTCAAAGGCGAGTAGGACCTGCTTTTACACATAAGGAAACCAGCGCTCAGAAAGAGCTGACCAATCCTTGAACTTGTGCTCTTTTCACCTTGAGCAAGGCGGTCCATGGAAGATAAAGCACTTCGAGTAGAAATTTCCACTGTGCTCTGCATCGCTCCAGCCCTCACAACCTAATTTTGTTATATATACATTTAAATATTTTAATTTCCAAATTTCACATCATTTAAGGGTCTCCAGACCGTGGTTTAAATAAGAATTGTGACCCCAAATTCCCACAGGAGCCTGAATGTAATATAATTTAGGTAAGTAAACCCAGGGATAGAATGCGGGTCAGAATCAACTGGAAACACATGCTCTTGTTTCCGTTAGACCCTCATTCGAGGCTTAAAGCAAGGATTTCTATTGTGCTTATGCTTCTGTGGGTTAGGAGTTCCCGAAGGGCTCAGCTGGGTGGTTCATCTCTGATCCACATGACGTCCCCTCATCGAGGTGGAGCATCTGTTTTCGAGGTGGGTTCCTCAGTCACATGTCTGGTGCCTCCGTGCTCCTTGACCTCCCGTCTTTCCCCACCTGGTGTTTCTTCTCGGACCTCTTCACGAGGCTTGGGCTTCTTGCAGCACGGTGGTCTCAAGGCAGCCGCACTTGTTGTATGATGGCTTATTTCTCTGAATAAGTGACCCAAGAGACAGGAAGTAGATGCTGTCAGTTTCCTAAGGCCAGGGCCCAGAAACTGACAGAACATCACCTCTGCCATATTTTACTGGTCAGAGCAGTCACTGGGCCTTGCCAGATTTAGGTACCCAGACCCTACCTCTCACTAGGAGGAGTATTAAAGAATTTATAAACATATTTAATGTGCCATAGTCCGTTCTAGAAAGCCGCTACTATATACCATGTTACTGTGCCGTGAGATTGTGGCTCCGTATATTTCGGAAATTTTTAGACAGAAGGTGAAAATTTACATTAAAAATATTAAATCTCCTGATTTTTAAATATTGGCAACTAATTCAAATTTTCTGAAAAACCTGTGCCAGACAGACACGCACATTTGCAAATACTGCTCACGCCCACCTTCCTTCAAGCACTAACTAAAATCCTTACAAAGACGTTTTAAGAAAATACTGACATGTATTTGGAAATATTTGCCTACAGCGGAAATTAAGATCTTAAGAGCTTTTTACCATGTTTGACAACAGGTTTTTACTGAAAACATATTAGTAGGTAAATAAAGGATCTTTCTACATAACTATCATGACCCATGAGAAACTGAATGTCTCCTCGTGTGAGAATTCCCTTCTCCCATTTCTATCCTGGCCAAATCACAGCTTGATGGAAAGTATAGTGATTTTCATTTCTTGTTGAATTTGACTGAGAACCAGAAACACAAGACAATGAGGGAGGTACTGACTGAACGCCCCGAAGGAAAGAGAAACAAAGAGACGCCCAGAAACTAAATTAGAAGTCACTGATATAAACAGTCCGAGCTCCACATTAGGACTTCTTAAACTTTAGTGACCGAATCACCTTCTGACTCTGAAGTAAGGAGTGCCCCCAGACAGAATACTGAATCAATACTCTCGATGATTCTGATGTAGGAGGCCCCTGAGCCACAGTGCTCGTACTCAGTCACAGAGATAGGTTTTCGAGAGCAAAACTGGGTGCAGCTATGGTATGAATCATGCCTCCCTTAATGAGTGGATGGTGGCTGTCGCCGTGATGGAGCCGAGAGAACAATGTGTATGGTGGGCTGCATACCCCCAACTCGGTGAGAAAAATGTTCTAGGAACAGGACATAGCATTTCCAATCCTAATTTTGCCTTAATTAGCTAAATGAGCTCAGGGAAATCATTTCCCCTCTCATGGCCTCAGTTTCCTCTTCTGCAAGACGAGGAGGGCTGGCCTGGGGTCTGAGGGCAAGTGGAACTGCCTACGTCTTGTGCAGTTGCAGTTTTAATGATGAGCCCGGCCCAGCCTCCCAGTTCTCTTCTGCCCGGCCACTTCCAACACACAGGATAACACACGGGTTGAAAACAACTTTTTAGCCCTGAAAGAGGATCTCTGTGGTCTCTTCCTGCTTATGTGGCTGTAAAGTTAGGTGAGAGGAGAGCATAAAAAGTAGTTTTGGAAGAGGGAAAATAATTTTGGGGGGCAGGAGCTGTACAGAAATGGCTACCTGAAATCTGAGATGGGTGGGGGTGTCAAAGAGTCTACCAGTCAATCCCAGGCCCGTTCTGGTCATCAAGGGGATGGAGGTCTTGGAGTAGTTTCTCTAGCAAATCCCAGCAGCTAGACCCCAGGATAATCGGCAGGAGGGGCAGGGCTGGGATCAGTGTGAGCAAAATTGCATCTGCACATACATGAACCTAGGAGTGCTTTTCCCCTTAGGTTTTGCACCAGGCACCTCCGTGGCTTCACCTCACCTGTCACACTGAATTAGGACAATGGAGTTGCATACTTGCTGTGAAGCTGTCTTCTCTACCACAGACCCCTTGGGTGGGGTGGGAGTGGGTCATGTGGAAGAGGAAATGCAGACAGGTCAAGCCAACCTAGGCCAGAACTTCCACAGACTGAATTTACTGAAGGGCATTTGATGGAAAGGGCAAAGGTTTCAGATCTCTGTGGGTTAGCTGTGCAACGCTGTCAAGTCTGTTTCCCATCTAGTCGATAGGAATAAGATCATCTTCTTACTAGGGATGTTATGATGAAGACGAGGAATATATACAGGGTACCTGAAACATAGTATTTAGTCATTACATGGAAATTCTTTCCTTCTTTCCAGCCTCCAGTCTGCCTTGAGTGGCTGTTAGGAAATGAAGCAAGCTAGGGACAGCATCCTTCATGCCCAAAATGGATGTGAAAATCCATGTCCTTGTGCAGAGGAAGCCTGGCAGGTCTTTACACACATTGTTGATGTTCTGACTCACAGTTGCTTTTTCTTTTAAATCCTCCCATCCTGCTCGGGTTGGACCAAATGTGGGAAGGTTAAAACTACAATGCCAGGATCTCGCCCACCAGGAAAAAATCTCCCGGTGCTGTTTGGAGCCAAAGTTCCAGGAAAATAATATTACAAATTCTTGTGTCATACGCTTGCTTAGTAAGAATTATAGCTATCATTCATTTAAATGATTAGTATATGCTTGGCCCAGTTCTAAGCACTTACAAACAATATCTAAGTAGCCCTTTCAATACTATAAGTGGTACATATGGCTATTCCCAATTTATAGATGAGAAAATAGGGCCTAATGTGGCTCGTAAACTGTAGAAATGGGATAGGAACCAGATCTTTTCCTGAGTTCTTAAATGCTATTTACTACTGAATATGCCATCATTCTAGAAACACAAATAACACAAGAGAAGTTCATTGCTCTCAGAGTCTAGAGATGCAGAAAACAGCCAGCACTCACACGTGAAAAAGAATAGTGCAACAAGGTATGGTGCACTATTGTGGCTCAGTATAAATTTCCAAAATATACTGAGCCACAATCTCACGGCACAGTAACATGGTATACAGTAGCCGCTTTCTAGAACAGACTATGGCACATCAAATATGTTTATAAATTCTTTAATACTCCTCTTAGTGAGAGGTAGGGTCTGGGTACCTAAATCTGGCAAGGCCCAGTGACTGCTCTGACCAGTAAAAACTAGACAGTAAGTTCCTGGGGGGGGGGGGGACTTTGTTTCTTCTTCTTCTTCTTTTTTTTAATATTCCTATTTTCCAGTGCAATTAATGGCTCTTAGTATGAGCTCAATCATTGCGTGTTGGACATGTAAGCAAATAAAATGACAAGTGCTAATAAGGTGTCTGCTACAGACAGAGATGTTGGTGGGAATTCAAGGTCCAGGGAGGTCCACAGGGGTCCAAGGAAGAAGGCCAGCTTCACTGAGGACAGAATGGGGCGTGAGCTAGGATTTGGAGAGGTCAAAAGAGCCCGGAGACAGAAGACACGCATCAGTGGAGGCATGATGCGGCGCACACATGAAGGGCTGAGACAGGGAGGAGAACGAACTGCTTAGAGAATTATCTGTCCGCTAGTCACCGTGGCCAGGAGCCAGCTAAACCGCTAATAATTGGTGGTGGGTTCTTGGCGGAGACTGGCTGTTATCTGGAAACAGGTCTACACGGGCTGTGTGAACAAGGTCAAGGGAAACAGGTCAGGCCAGTCTAGACAATAATGCCTGGAAGTAAACTGGAGCGGACTAGACCGCAGGAAGTGTGGGTCCGCACCCATGGTAGAGGAGATGCAAACACAACTTTCGGTAGCTGTGGAAAACCTAAAAGGAGGACAAGTCAGCGGTGAAGACTGTGGAGGAAGAGGAGTGCCAGGAGAGGTACTCGCCACGTCTCCACTTGGTTTTTCATGCACCATGGCAGTCTCCCTGCTCTCAGGAGACTCCTGGTGCATCTGTTTATTCTGTAAAATGAACTCAGAAAAATCACATTTATGAAGGGATAAACCATAGGCTCAGCCATGAGACTCAAAAAGCCTAGAGTCTCTTTAGTAGGGTTGTCTAACTAGATATGTTAGAAATTTATACGAACATATGTAATTTGATGTATTTTCATATAAATGATAATATAGTATTATGTAAATTTACATAAGTAATTTCACCCTAGGCTAAAGAGCTAGGTCTAAAAATGGAAGAACATAAAAGATGGCTCTATCTTAAGGCTACTGGTTCCATCCTTATCGTTCCCACCCAATCATCTAAAAGAACAATGAAATTACACCAGTGAGTTCTGCTCTGCCAGTCTGTATTTAATCTGTGTCCCAGCCAGGAGGAAAACTGTTGCTTGGTAATGATCTCCACGCAGACCTTAGGAACCCTAACATTTTTCACTCAAAAGCCCAGAGTGGTGATGTGGGGTGATCTCTGCCTCTAACGCGCGGGAGTGAACAGCTCATCACTGCCTACACGGTATGCTGTTGAATCCCAGTCACCCATGAGAGGCCAAAAGGCATCGTAAAGAAAAGGCATTGTAAAGAAAATGGGGTCCCTAAGAACACTCCCAGGTGTGTGACTTACTAGGAGGACTGACAGGACTCAGCATACAGCTGTACTCACAGCTAAGACGCATTACAGCTAATGGATACAGAGCAAGATCAGTAAAGGGAAAAGAAGGCACACGAGGAAGAGTCTCAAGGACGCCAGGCACGCGCTTCCAAGAGCGCCCTCCCAGTCCCGTCGCACAGGGATGTGTTCGCTTTCTCTAGTAGTGAGTAGTGACAACACCTGGGAAATGATGTCTACCAGGAACACTCGTCAGCAACTCACTGCCCAGGGTTTTCACTGGGGACTGATCACACAGGCATCCTCTGCCTAGCGGGTACCCCAAGTCCAGACTCCCAGAAGGAAAGCAGGTGTTTAGCATAAATGACTCTGTGTTGTTTAGGTCCATGAGCCATTCTGATCACGGAGTGAGGGGTGGGAACCCTCCGGAAATCCAAGTTTTGGACACCTGCGGCGGCCGAGCTGGCAAGCAGGACCTTCTAAGAAAAGTGGTCTCACGTCTGCTGTGTCAATGTTTTCTATGCAATGGCCTAATAAGTCCAGCAAGCCCTGTATACCACGACCACTTTCTGGAGATTAATAACACAGGTTCGCATATTAAAGGCTTTGAGAAGTACTGCAATATAAAAGACTTTTATTATTTTTTTTAAAAATAAAACCATTTCCTAAACTCATTTAACAATTGTCTTTTTTTTTTAAAAAAAGAGAATACTTACTCCATCCTTTTGGTTACTGGCATTCTACAGAATACCATTTGGGAAATCCTGAACTAAATATATGAACTTGCATCACTTCCCTGGACTCAGCTGTCACCATTTATGAAATATACCAATGACAATAGCTGGCACATATATTGCTATTACTGTGTTAGGAACTTTTTACACAATAACTCATTAGCTCAGTAAGAGGTTGGACTAGGTAACCTCTAAGTATGTCAAACAGCACAGCAGAGGGTTAAGAGTGCAGATAACTGCATTAGACTGTCTGAGCTAGTGTCCTGCCTTTGCTGGTATCAGTTCTAAGACAATTTTCTTAACCATGAGGTACCTCCGTTTACTCATCTGAAAAATGAGAACAGTACATAGTACACAGCAAATGTTATCAATGTGCTTGTTGAATTCTTCTTCTTCTTTTTTTTTTTTTTCTTATGAAGTAAATGCAGTTTGTTCTGCTCAAACAGTTTGGATCCTTTGCTCTATGCCAGGAATCATGGTGAAGCACAGGCAACAGACTCTTGTGTCTTCAAAGCCTATGGGATGGGATCGTCAGATGAGGGAACCAGAGCAGCCCCAGATGGAGTTCACGCCAGGGACCTGGAAGCCTTGACACCCAAGGCCAGTCAAAGCCAGTGCCCAACTCCAGGAAGTAAATGCAGACGTCACAGGCCAAGAGGCGCTATTCATTTTCTGGAAGTCTAGGACCAAGGCCAACAACAGAAGCAACCTGCTTTTGACTGTAAATAGAGCAAGAGTCTAAACAATCTTCAATTAAACCTGGCAATTTTATCCATGTGCTGGATGAAAGGCAACTCGCAAGGAAATCCCCTCCGAATCAAGACTCCCACGGATCTACATGGTAGAACAAAGACCAGGGAACGACGCCAAATTGAAAAATGACATACTGTCACCAGGAAGAAGCCAATTTTGAATATGCCTCAACACTTTTTCTTTATCCTACCTCAAGCTATCTCCATTTGAGGAATGTTCTATAGAACTGAGTAATCCTTCATTGAGATATATGAAGAGTCAGCAGTGTCATCCTGTTAAATGAAAGACAGTGACATCTTTTGTAGTGTGGAGACAGATACAGGCTGGTGTAAAAGGTGAGTCTGTGTAAAAGACTCCTTGGTGCAACCAGGGTGTGATAAAACAGTTGCTTGAACAAAGAATTTTACAAGGGCTTGGTGAAGAAATTGGGTTGCTATCTCCTTGAGACAATGCTAGGTTTTTCATATTCATAATCGTTCTTACAGATGATTCTTTGTGGCTGTTTTCCTAGGATTCATCTCTTTTTTGAAGTCAGGATCTAGAATATTCCACATACTTCATTGTGCCACGCCTATCTATCCCTAACAAATATTGGCTGGGTGCTTGGCGCATAGTATATGCTCAATAAATGTGTGTTGAATAAATGAAGTCATTTGTCCATGGATACGTCTGCTTTACATATCCAACGGCTGCCTCTTTACCTAGCGACATTTGATGTGTCAAAGCCTCCTACCCTCCAGCAATATGGATTCTCAAAGGACATGGCACTTTGTGGCTAATAATAAGAGCTGCCTTTGTGGGAGGCCTTACTTTGTTTCAGGCCCTACTCCAGGACCTTTAAATGTATCAGCTCTTTACTCCACACGACCACCTACAAGGTAGGTCCTTTTATTCCCTTCACTTTTACAGGTACAGAGCAAAGAAGCCTAGAGAAGAAAGAACTTGCCCAGGGTTCCACAGCTAGGAGGTAGCCGATGCCTCTTCTCTAGCTGCCTCAGTCATAGTATCATAGTATTGACCACATTGTGTTGGGCTTCTCGTGGCCCCAGGCTAGCACACTGTCATGGGCCAGTGAATGGCCCATGACAGTGTGCTAGCCTGGGGCCTTACTGGGATGAGGCAGGGCGGTTCCTCATGTAATTCCTCAAATGATCAATAGAGCAGGTTGAATAACGCATAATGACCCAACTCAAACATTGAAAAAATAAAACCAAGGGTTTTGGGGTCAGACAGACCCGGGTCAAGCTCCAGCCTCCCTAAACTCTAACATTGTCACCTTGGCCATGTCGATTCATTCTTTCCAATCTCGGTTTCCCCTCTATGAAATGGGAATTACGGAACCTACTTGTGGTGTTTGTTGTTGAAGAATGTGAACTGCTTACCCGGCACAGAGATTAATTATAATAATAGTCATTTAAAGGTTTGTTTGATAACCGTACTGCCTAAGATCTGCCTGAGGCCTAGTGGGTGTTCTACACAAATGTCTATGAGATGAATGAATATATATGTCTCAATTTGGAGATCCAATGCAATAAGACCCACACAGAAAGGCTAACCGTAATTTTGGTTGCCTCAAAACAGATCTTGTTTCCAGGATGTAAGCTTCATAAAAAATGTGTAAGTTGGTGTCTAGACCACAACACAGTAGATTCTTAAATGCGGTACCAAAATAGCCATATTCATTATGGGAAACCTGCCTGCCTCTTACCGGCTAGTCCTTCCCTGTTTTACTTATCTTGGTGTCATTCCCAGTGCTGATATTTTACTTTGATCACATCCCGCCATCTCCCTGACATATCTCTGTGACAATCTCTTAAGTCAAGAACACAAAACTGCTCTTTCTTGCCATGCAGGAAAAGAAGTGTTCAAAACTTACTTTTTCCACAACGCCATCTTTATGAACTATATGCTTCTTTCTCTAAATACTAATGCAGAAAAAAAAAAAAAAGATAATTTGGTAAATTTGTATCTGTTACTGATTAAGTACAATGAAGAAATCAACTACATAGCAACGATAGTCAACCCCTTTTAGGGTGTCTGCTGCCTCACAAGGATAGCAAGGAAGACACGTTACAACCCTGCCACTGCCTGTTGATGTTTGGAGCAAAGCTGGGCCAGTCAGAGTTCCTGTCCAGGGAAAATGGAATCAGGATGAGGAGGGGTAGAAAATAATTGGGAGCAGAAAGATGAGACACTGAGAAAGCACTTGAGAGAGGTCTGGCATCTCTAGCCATCGTTAATAAGGGGTGAAAGGCCATCTGCCATTCTGTGACTTGAGTCACAGAGATACAGTGTATAGGGAATGAAGCAGATAGAAAAGGAGAAATAAGTATGAGAGAGGGAGTAGACTGTTGTGTGGATTCCTGCTGGTTTTCTAGTTCACAATCGTATTTCTTCTTGAGGTCCTGCTGTCTCTTTGCTCAGAAGCCCTGTTGAAGACTCCTTCTGTTTGTGTATCAGGAATAATCCCCACCAAGCTCCATTTTTTCCTGAAGCTACCTTCGGATTCCTGTTATTTGGAACCACAAGAATCCTAACTTACCCAATGGCAAAACCATAATTACAATTAGGCTTATCAACGATAATCCTTATATGCATTCAATACTGTGCACATTTACAAACCACTTATTATTATTAATATCTACTACATGCAAGTCCTAGAGTAATGCTGCTGAAGCAGCCATCCAAGAACTAATAATTGCATAGCAGCTGGAGGTTAAAAAGCAAGCCAGGGAGAAAGAGTGGATTTGCCGAAATGATAACTAATATGAGAAGTCATCAAATCACTGGCAATGATTCTGTCTACATGAGCCCATCAAAGCCAGATGATTGTACATCAGTAAGACAGTAGGGAGAACTGTTTCTCTTATCATGAAAGAATAAAACAATGAAACAGATGGATTGATGTTTTTAAAATGAAGATTACAAGAGTACAAAAAAACAGGTGGTTAAAAAAACGGCAACCACCCCCACGGTTCCTAAGAAATGTGCTTCATTCTTACAGATGCCAATAAAGCATTATGCAACTGTCAATTTAATAATGGAAATGCCACCAGAGATTCATATGTAACAGAAATCAAACATAACCGACAACAGGGAAAGGGTGCTGGTGGGGATCTGAATTAGTGAACCGTGTTTGAGAAAATGATTGAGGCAATAAAAAGATCAATAGGAAACCAGGCTATTCTCCAGGACCTAAGGGTTTCTCAGCGGACTATTTTAAAAGAAGAGCATTTTACTGACTCATCCCATTTTTAATGCACTAAGAAATGTAGTTCAGTTGCCTGTCATCACTGCAGAAATGGGAACGAATGGGACTTGAGCTAACTGTAGATTTAGTGGATGACTATGAAAAAGAAACCTGGTCACATACCACTCTCTACTCAGTATAGCCCTGAGACACATCAAGAACAACACAAACACTGTTCCAGATCAGAAAAATACAGCAATTATGATGCTTTAGAAAATTTGGAAAAACCAAGAGAGAGCCAAGAAAATAAAAAGCACCCTTAAACCACCATCCAGAGATGTCACTGTTAAAATTTTGGTATGTTTTTCTCCACTTTTTTTTTCTGTGAGTGTGAATAATATACACTTTTATTTTACTGTATATATACCATTTAAAAATAACATTCTGATCTTCCTGTATATGTTGTTTTTATATTTCTCTTTTCACTTAGTATCTAGCAAGGATTTTCTCCTGTCATTGCATATAATTTCATTGCTATACCACATTCAATTGCATAGTTTTGTCATAATTTAACCAACATATTACATATTTATGTGGTTCCAATTTTATTATTTGCTATGGACTAAATGTTTGTGTCTTCCCAAAATTCATATGCTGAAGCCCTAATTCCTTATGAGATGGTATTAGGAAGTGGGGCCTTAGGCGGGTAATTAGGCCATGGGTGGAGCCCTCAAGAATGGGATTAGTACCCTTATAAGAGATGAAAGAGCTTGCTTTTTCTCTCTCTCCACCACGTGAGCACACAATGAGGAGGTAACTTTCTGCAAACCACGACAAGTTTTCACTAGGAACCTAACCAGCTAGCAGCTCGATCTTGAACTTCCCACTCTCTAGAACCACGAAAAATAAATTTCTGTTGTTTAAGCTGCCCAGTCTATGGTATTTTTGTTCTAGTTGCCTGAAGTAAGACACTATTTTTTTAAACATTGAAAAAAGAGAGTTGTTTATTTCTACTTCCTTTCTCTGTCCCTTCCCCATGGTCCAGTCTTACCTTTTCTGTCCAGCTCTGCTAAGAGAGGCTGAACCATGAGGACTGCATTGCTGCCATGCCTTGCCATCTAACGTCTGGTTGTGTTTACCTAGTGACAGGCAGCAGTGGGAGGCAGCAGGTGAGAGGTCTGGCTCTTCTCTCATTCCTTCCCTGCTCGAACCTGATGGTTCTGGCACTGGTTACACCTGTCTGATATGGTTCCTCCTGTCAGCTGACCCCTGTTCCACAGCTCCCATGCTCCGCGGACTCTGTTACCACAGTCCTTCCCTCAGGTTTATGCTGTTGTTGGTCCCTGGGTGACTCAACAACTCTCATGGGTTCCTCTGACTTCTAAGTAATGGTTCCTTCAAATGACCTTCAGTTTCCCATTTGATTTGTATTGAAAGTGTCAATGAACAACTTGTACATTACATGGTTTAACTATAGGAATCATTTATTTATAAAAAGTATAACAAAATCAATATTGTGTAACCTCTATTCCAAATAACAGGAGGCTTAACGCAAGTAAAATACTCACACCGAACTTGTGAAACAGAGGAGTGGTCTAGACTCTAGGAACTTCGTCCCTGACACTTTCAGAAAGTCTCACTCATCTAACTTCTCTCATTTCCCTTCCATCTGCAATGTCCACAAACCACACACTTCCCCATGCCTTGCAGGTTTTGTTCATGCTGTTACCAAGGAAGGAGTGGTCCTTTAGTTTCCTCCCTATATCCAAGCTCAAGCTAAAGTCCTCCTTTCTTCCTGAATTCTTGGAGCCTAAACCCATCTCTCTTTAGAATTACTGGAGCTGTGCCGTGCAGTATAATAGTCACCAGCCACATATGGCTACTTAAATTCAAATTAAATTATAAATTCAGTCCCTCAGTCATACTAAGCACATTTCAGGTACTCAATAGCTACATGTGCTCAAGCTAAAGTATGTAACAGCACAGAGCTAGAATATTTCCATAATTTCAGAAAGTTATATTGGACAGAGATGTTCTAGAGCACTTAATTTTGTGTGACTCCAATGAATATTAAGTCATAAATACTCTTGTAATTTTCTCCAGTTGCGGAGTCGAGGTACAACGGTCCAAACAGTGCTGGGCACACAGGAGATACTCAGTAAATATGCTTGATGACCTGGTTAATGACCATGACTATTTGTCAGTTGAACATTAAAACACAAAGACCTATTAATAACTGAAGAAAGGGTATAGCGAGAGTATAGACTGGACGATTTGGAGGTAGTGGTGGTTGAGAGTCTTCTAGTACCCACAAGAATAAAGGTAAAAACTCTGTGTCCTATAAAATGTCTTCCTTATGTACTTAAATAATCTAAAATACTAGGAATGATTCTTTAACAAGCTACATATCTTGATCAAATAAAATCATCAAAAGGACCTAAAGGTACGTGTATAGAAGCTTCTATACCATCCTTTAGACTTGCTCACAGACAATGAAAAACTGTCTTTAGGTATTCCTACTCTTCTGACTGTGATTCTGGTTGACAAAGAAACTGGCCTGTGTCAGAAGCAATTTCATGGAAGTGATAAAGCTATATATCTCATACAGTGCCCTCTCTCATCTCGCTGGCTTGAGGTGATTGCAGAATTTTAACAAAAATTCACTGTGTGACTTATTGGAATAGCCTTCTAAAACATATAGTTCAGCCTTATACTAATCTCAGGAAAGGATGTGTTCTTAGATGTGGATCCACTTCTTATCCACCATTTATTCAGATCTGTGCTAATAATCACTTTGCAAAACTCTCTCTTTTAATCCTCACAGCAACTCTGTGAGCTAGGTATTTTTGTCCTCATTTTACAGTAGAAAAAAAAACCTTACTTTCAGAGAGAATATGTCATTTGCCTGAGGTTAAGTAGGTAGTGAGGGGCAGACAGAGCTGGGGTAACAACTTAGATGCTTGAACTCTGAAGATCATGCTTTGTGTCATTCTGTGATAGTTTATCTTAATATTGACAAAAGTAATGCTGGGGATGAGGAGCCGACCAGGACAGGAAATGCCATAAAGCCTCACCATGATCTCTTTCCTCAGTACAGCTTCTTGTCCCACTCAGGTCACTTCCGATATTCATCTGAACAGACCTTCATCAGGAGAGACTAGTGATACACACACGTGCCGATGGACGACGGCTCAGTGAAGGAAGCGCACACAGGACTCTATAAGCCTGTCCATCTAGCTCTCTTATTTGACAGAAAATAAGACTTAATGTGTGTAAAGGTCAGGAATGTTTAGTGGTCAAGTGACTGGACCACCCTCACGGCCTACATATATGCTGATAATTCCTAAATTTACATGTTCTGTGCCGATCTCTATTGGCGTTCCATGCTCAAGACACTTGACTGCTTTCTTTAATGACTCTAAGGGACCTCACACTAACATGTTACAACTGGCCTCTTCATTTCCCAGTCAAACCTCAGCCTCACACTCCCCTTCCGGGCTCCTCCTCAGCACAGGTTCTTTCGCCCAGGTAGCAGCTCAGGCCAGGAACCCGGACTCCGTCCTGATTCTCTCTCTCCTGGCCACATCCAATCCATCATCACACCCTGCTGCTTCCACCTGCAAACGGATTCATCCCCATTCAGCTCAGTGGCCACCACCTAGTTCGATTTCTGCAAAAGTCACCGTCTGGCCTCCCCAGTCCCAACCCTGCCCTCGTCTAATCCACTCTCCACGTAGCTGCCAGCATAATTTCTTAAAAATATAAATGAGATCTCATCACTCCTCTGCTTCAAATCCTTTAATAACCTCTCATTACACTTACTGAGACCCTAATCCAAATCCTTCATGTGGCTTCGAGGCCCTGCAGGCCTTGGCTGTGTCCAGGACACATGATTCTCCCTTGAGCTCTGCGGTCCAACCTGTGGTCTTTGTTTAGTTCCTAGATAATTCTAAACTCTTTTGTGCCTCAGAGTTTAGCACATGGTTTCCCAACTGCATGCTTGCTCTTCCCCTACTCTTCACCTGGCAACCCTCTTTTCTCCTTCTTGTTTCAACTTAAATGTCATTCCAATTCCCCAGTTAGAACCTCTCGTTCCATTTTATATTTTTCCTTCATTACCCTTAACATTTTATCATGTGTACGTGTGTGTACATGCATACGCATATGCATACCTCATTTCCTGTGAGTAGGACCCTAGAAAGGGATGTGCCAATGAACAGTGCTGCAAGGGGCAGTGCATTATGGCCCCTTCAGAGATACCTCCCTGTAACTGGACAATGGTAGCCACTCTTCCAAATCTCACAAAGTTTCATGTACCTCTCATCATAGATTTTTCCAACAACTGGTGGCCAATTTGGGGATATTCATGTTGGCTTTCATTAGTCCAGATAATTTCTAATATCCTGCTTACCTCTATCCTCTGTTTCTTTGAAAGCAATTTGAGTCTTTATAGAAAGCAAAAATGAAACCCTGAAAGCAAATTTGATTCTCTATAGAACCTGAATTTTTATAGCAGTAATTACTTTTTTTTTTTTTTGGTTTCTTTGCTGTAGTTCCAACACTCTTCCTAGCAAGTCTTTTCTTTCTGCCATTATAGTCAAAACTGGTCACCAGATGACAAAATTGATGGTGGGAAGAGAGGCCAGAACAGAATAAATATAAGCAAGGGAGCACAATCGGTTCAAGATATTAGGACAGACTGTTGATTGGCTGAGCATGTTCCAGCAGTATACCGATACTCGTGGGCTGAAATTGTATCCTAAGTGTGCTGTACCAGCCTGCTGGACGGGAGGGTATGGGAGTGCTCGAAGAATGGATAAAACATAGGTTAACATATACTATGTTGGACAGATACAGGTACAAAACAATTTTTGAAAAGAAAATATTAAGAAAGTAGTCACAATAAAGCAGTGCTGCAAGGCATGGCATTAAATGAGACGTGACTATATTTATACATTTCTTTTTAACGTCCATCTCTCTTCTAGGTTCTAAAATCAGTTAGGAAGAGGACCATTTCTATTGTGTTCCCAACTGTAACTCTCCTGGCATGCACCTTGGCACAAAGCAATGATGAAATTTATCCACAGTGTAGCCAGGGTTATAGCAACACAATTAGCATGGTGTCTAAGAGCACGGGCTTTGGAGAGAGCCTGCGTTCAAATCCTTGTTCCATCACTTCTTAAACTGCATGGTCTGATTCAAGTTTCTTATTTTTTTTTGTGTCTCAGTTTTATCTGCCCCATAGGGATAGCCATAATAGCCTGTGCCTCATAGGGTTGTTGTAAAATTAAGATGACAATGCAAATAGAGGGCTTAGAACAGTGTTGATACATAACAAACAAAATTAATTACAGTGATTATTACTGTTTTTGCTAGTCAACCTGGCCTCATGTAGGGCCAAGTATTCTGAGTCTATGAACCCAATTTTGATATGTCTTAAAAGTCTAAATATCTGGAATACTCATTGGGCTGAAGGATCCTTGAAGGCAGGAACTGTCTTGAGCTTATACAGTATCTTGCATTTAATTGGTGCTCAGTAAATGTTTCTCCCATTGAATACTCTATAATCCGCCTTTATAAGATCCGGGATGGAGCTCCTAGGTTGAAGCCATTCTCCTACCTGTGGAGACACTGAATCACCCTTTCCTCTCCACCTGGGTGGTGGGATTTCGGCCAGAGTCAACACTTTCAACATCAGCATCAAGGGGTAAACAGGTCAATTCTTTTTTCAATCTTTTCTTGCTAAGCCCAGGGCTTGAATGGGATAGAGTCTCTGGAGTCGAAGTAATAATTATTTCAATTATCTTTACTCTCACAACACTTAGTGCCTACCAGGAGTTATTTGAAGGATGAGGACACCCAAGTACCACTGGCAGTTCCTAACCCCAGTGTGGGTTCACCCAAGGGACCAATAACTCCCAGAAGAACCGTCTCTTACAACAGAAGCTGCCAAGCTGTCATAATTTTAACTCTTATTAAGTTTCAAGGAAGACAACAAAAGGATGACTTAAAGATTAAAATTGTGTCTATTTATGGAGTAACTCATTAAGCTGTTGGAAACTCAACCTTCAAGCCCCTGAAACCCAGTTTTGTCGCTAGACCACTGAAGGTTAAAAAAAAACAAAAAAACAAAACTAAACAGATGAAGTCAAAAGCTCGCTTATGCTACAAGGGGAAATTCCAGTGTGTGTATGAAGGACCTGGTTTTTCAGCACAGCACGTCAGAGCTGCTCTTTATATACGCAGGGATTTTGCCGCAAAGGATGGGTAATTAAGGAGTTCATGCGTGTGGCTGTGAAATCACCAGAAAGTCTAAATAAAAGTCTACCTATGCTGGGTGGGCATCAGTGCCCATTTCCACCCTTTCAATAAGACAGAGAACTACTTTAACTGCACTTGTTATTTTTTTTTCCTGAAAAAAATTCAAGGTAACATTTACCTCTTTCAGTATGTGTTCTGGAAGGTCAGGGCAGAACTCTTAAGCAGCACGGTGTCAGCCTTCTGGAATGGGAACGTGACTCACTCATGCCAAAAAGACTTTGGTGAATGTCTTGTGCCTAGCCTACTTGTCAATTTCAAGGACTGCATGTTTATCGCTGAGTCTCGTTATCCAGCCCGACACATAGTAGGTACTCTATAAAAATTTTGTATGAACGAATAAGTACGTTTTTTCATTTTAATGTCCTAAACCACCTATTATATAATGCTAGACATAGACCATACTCAATAAGTAATCTTTCAAAAATCTGAAGGGAAAGATTGGGTAGAATTGAAACCTCACACCATCATTTACTATTTTAAAAAGGCAAGTAAAGACACACAGACGATTAAAATATTACCTTTAATACTTTCTTAAAGTCATAAGGGGTCGGGGTGATAGTATCACCTACTTTCTTGCTCTGGCGCACACAAGTACACGTGTGTGCACAGACATCTTCAAACACGTATTCTCATATATGCCTAGATAACATCTACACAAGAAGACAACCATTTGCACATTTGTTAATCACGGCTTTGTTTATATAGCGCTTCTATAAGGAGAATCGTGGTTTCTGAGCCTTTTAAACTAATGTAAGAGGCATTTTTCAGTTCATTCTGTGAGCAAACATGATGAGCCCAAGTCCCTGCTAAGAAATTCAAGCCTAGAGAACTCGATAAATAAGTATAAATGAATCGTCTGACTGAGTGACATTTTCATTTAATTAAAGCAGAAAACCAGCTCTAAAACAAATGATTACCCCTGACAATGAAGCAGACACTGGTCCTTAATTAATAAATTTCTAATAGTTCTTCTCCAGGCTGAGAGGAGTCTTTAGTGAAGGAGTACATTGAGGAGGAGAGGAGAAGTCAGGCAGACTCGGAGAAAGAAAGGGAGAGGAAGCACAAAAGATAATGCATATTTAAACTTTTAAAAATAGAAAGAAAATTAGAGACCATTTATTTATGCCTTAATACATGCCAAATCCTGCCAGACCAAAATTATCATAGCAAAGCTCCTGTTTAACAAAACAAATACCCAAGTCTCAGGAGAGGATCAATTTAAAAAGAAAACAAAACAAAATGAATTTAGGTCAACACAATTTCTTCTGCTATTATTTTATTTCATCCTCCTTTCCATGGTGTGGTCTGAATTTTAGGGACACAGATGACAAGAGAAAAATCAAATTTCTGGATACTTAAAAGGACAAATATCCACATATGTAGTTTACAGTAAACACAAATCACGAAAACTAAACTACCTGAAAGAAATGGGACGAACTGTAATAAAAATATATACTCAAATGTTTCTCATATATTTTCAGACTCTTCATCGATGTTTAATAGTTTTCAGTGCTACACATCTGTTTCACTTTTCTGATATCACGTGGAAAGAGTGAGCCTTCAGATGTGTAAATCAAAGCCACATCACCTCTTACACAGCAGACACTTGAAACCTTTGAGGTCACTGTTAATAATTTTCTGTGCACTCATTTATGCCGAATCAATTTCAATTACATTAATTAAAATGGCAACTAGCGAAATGTCATGTCATTGATCTAACAAGATGAAGATTACTCAGAATGTTTGGGGGCATCGGGAAATGCTAAGCTGGCACTTCTGCTTCATTAGGATGTCAAGTTGGGAGGTAAACAAATTTGATTTCTTGGTGCCCTAATATCTCAGGTATGGAGGAAGCAGCTCAGAAAAACCATATACCTCTCATTCTTAGCAGCCCCAAATAATGGAAAATGAAGGATGGAGAATGATAACTATGTGCGATAAGCAAGCTGCTAAGAGAGATCTTAATATTTATTGTTCCTTCATCTATCACTACAGGTTGCCTAGTCTCATGAGTTGACTCCTCTCCATCCCCACTTGCCACTACCCTCACTCAGGTTGTCATCCTTCCCTGCTGTAGATTAATGCAACAGCTTCCTAACTAGAAATCTGTCCCATCTTATCCTTCTCCAGTGCATCTTCTTATCTTTTATTATACAAATCTGATTAGCAAAGTCTTTGGTTCAAAACCTTTCAGTGGCTTCCCACAGTCTTTAAGGAACTTTAAATTCCTTAAAAAGAGCAGGCAAACAAAGCATTCACTTTACCACTGGGCCCCTCTCTTCCCTTTCCAGCCTGTATTTCTATCTTCTTCCTCCCCTTCTCATTCTCCCATGGCCCTCTCTGCTAGCCTTCTTTATATCCCTAGAAGGCACCAAGCCTCCTCTTCTTTCTTGGCCTCAGACCAGGCTCTTCCTCTAACTGGGGCATTTTTCTTTCTATAGTCCCCAAGCCCTACCTGCCCCAGTTAATACCTCTTCCTCTTTTAGATCTTAGCTTCCTGAGGGAGATTTTCCTGATCTCTCCCAGTCAGGGAAGCCCCACTGCTTACTCACTCCCCAAAGGATAATTAACATCCTCTCTCTCTGTATCATTCATCATGTTACTATGATTCTTTGTTTGATGAGTCTCTTCCCCATTAAAATGTAAATTCCATATATCTGAGAACCATGTCCATCTTGCTTTCTGAATTTTACCAACACCCAGGAAAGGCTTGACATACAGCAGAAACTCAGTGAATACACGGTTTTTAGTAAACATACTTTTATGACATGGTTTACCTATCTAAGGTTCTTACTGTCTTGGCAATTTTATATTTGATGACTGAAGAGAAAATAAACACACACTGTTAATTATAACACCTGGCTTGATTCAGTGGTCACTTACTCTTTAAACCTTTCCTGACACATTCCTTCTGGATTGGATGCCATTCCTACACGATCCTAGAATTCTATGTTTATCTCTGTCATTCCTCACGTCTTATTCATTTGACTTCAAGGGCATGGATTGTCATGTTTATCCCTAACGCATAGGCTATAGTGCTGGGTACATGGTAGGATCTCAATGATGTATTTTCGATGAATTACTGAATGAATGACTGTGTAATTACTATTACACATGGATTTAAAAAAAAAAAAAAAAGCTCGGTACTAGGAATGAAGGGGTTATTTCAGAGAAGAACAGACGATGTTAATTCCTGGCAAGGGCACAAGACTAGGATGTGCACAGAGCAGTCTACGTGTGTGGTGCTTCCTGGATACAGGAGAACCTGCACTGTGCAGTGCTTTACTCCAGGCACTGAGAACTGGGGCTCCAAAGACAAAGGCCACAGAGAATGAAGCTAATATACGGTACTAGAAACAGATATTCTAAAGCACATAGATGACATATTTTTCTGTCTTCTCAGAAAAGCCAAACCGGCTCAGTATACCCCTGAAAATGATTCTGATTTTCTCTCATCTAGTCTACAGTCCATTTGCTATTGCAATTGCCTTTCTAAAAAGATCACAGGAGATTTGAACACCATGGACTGAAGAAATCAACCAATGTCGGTAGTGGAAAGCCCACATGTCATCTCACAGTATCTGTCATTCATGATCCTTCAAATCCACAGTCAAACCATAAGGTCAAGGTGAGACTTGTACAAACAATAAACATTAAATATATTGTTTACTTCACCTATGACATTTAAATGCAAATAGGTCAATGGTAAAGACTGCTGAGGTTGGTGATTTCTGTAGAGGTACACATGAAGCATCTGGAATCTTTGGGGTTCCCGAAAGGTTACTCTTCACCATGTACAAGATACCATTAAACACGGAGCTGTACAGATGTAATGACAAGGATAATTCCTGGCAGAACATGTCCAAATCAGAAAAATAATGCGCGGTGCTTCTTCTACATGCTGCTTGGAGGGGCCATTGGGGGCTCTCAAAACAGGCAGGTATTCTTCTACCGTGAAGAATGCAACGGACTAGAGGCAGGGGTCCATTTCAAGCCTCATTTCAAACAAAACACCTTCTTGAATGAACTGGCCATAATGGACCCCCAGAATGTAAATGAAATACGAATGGATGCTAGCCAGGATGCCTGTGTCACAATGCTAGCCAGGAAGCCTGTGTCATAATGCTAGCTTCTATTGATAAACTGACATGTGAGCTTAACAGTCTCCCAAAGAAGCCTGTGCTTTGGCCTCTAAATATAAATCTCAGACCACAGAAAATTTCTCTAAAGGCTCAAACACTTGATAAAGTTAGGAATATTCATGGTTACAAAATTGTATAAGAGAGTGTAAAGATTTTTGAAATGTGTTGGGCGGTGGGGCGAAGGGGTGTGGGGGTGCTCAACAAGATAGCAGTTTAAAGAAATACTGTCTTGGAGACAACTGGGAAGAAACATGGTTGGCAGGTCATAACCAAAGATCACTGAACAGAGCAGTGGTAATGAGAGACCCCAATCACAGAAGAACAATCTGCACAAGATTCTAAAAGATTACTGATCTAGCATCCTCATTCACCATTAGCCCCTGGGCACTTAACTGGGTTTTAGGAGAAAAGATTCATTTTACAGTCACTTGATAGTGTCACTCAGGAGACCACTTAAGAATTGAAAATATTAGGCAAAACGACTCAAGGTGGGTGGGTATGTTATACATTTAAGAGCTCTTGCCAAAGGTATGTATGTGTGTGCGTGTGTGCGGGTGTGTGTGTGTGTGTTTGTACTGGTCAAGGCAATACAAAAAGATCACAAGGGAATAAAAGAGATTCTGGGCCATGTTGCTCATAGAGAAAGATTATCCAAAATGGTTTTGTAGCTACTCTTATTTATTAATTAAGAATCCATAAACATTGACATTGCACTCACTGTTTTAAGATCAAGTTAAAAATGAAACAGAGTTAGCGAATAAGAGAAAAGGGCAACAATTAAATTAAAATCAGAAATAACTGAGGATCTACTCTCTGTTGGGTACTGTGCTAGGATGTAGAGGACAGAAAAATCAGAAGACAACTGAGGTTTTCTATGATTTACAGGGGAGATGGAAAGACAGTGTGCCACCATGCTTTTGCAGAACTCTTCCTTTTGCTTCATGCCGGCCCTTACTCATCTGCCCAAACTTTTATTCTTTAAGATCTAGTTCATGTGTTATACCTTTGACAAGTATTCCCTTATCCTGCCTGTTCCCAAATGAGGCTAAGTTCCAGTTCTGTGCTAAGCACGATACATCAGTGCGTCTCTATAATGAGATACACATCCGATCCTCGTTGCTAAGATTGGGTACTCCTTTTTATTCTTACTACCCATCATAAAGCCTTGTGCTCAATGGTGGAAGAACAAAAGGATACTGTGTAATAAATAAATACATTATTAGTCTGAATAAAGTACTAGAATATAGAAGAGGGAATGACTGGTTTTGCCTGAGAGAAGAAATAAAGCTTCTCCGAAGAGGTGCTACCTAATCAAGGCTAAGGCCTTTCATGAGTTTTATTCTACCACATTCATAACAACTCCGTGAAATAGAGCCAATCCCCGTTTTTACAACTGAGGAATCTTAATCTCTGATAAGTACCTTGCTCAAAGTTAATACATCTATAAAATGCCCAGAATGGCTTTCTTTTGGATGCTAAAGAATTTGGATTTTATTCTGTGGGCAATCGGGAGACATCTAATGTTTTAAGGAGGAAGATAATGTGGTCCAAAATATATTTAAATTAACTCTGGCAACAGAAGTAGAAAGTTAATTAAAGGAGAACAAACGGGTCAGGGCAGAGACTATAGATCAAATAATAATCAGTAGGTTATTCTAATGGCCTATGAAGGAGCTAAAGAGAGATGAACTGACACAGTGGCAAGGATGGTGATGAGAGAAGAAAAAAACTGGAAGCCCATTTGACAAGCAAAATTCAGAGGATTTGGTCACTGATTACGTATTGGTGAAGGGAAAAGAGCAATTACAGGTGACTCTGAGTGTCTGTATCAGGTAATGAAGTGAGCAAGGGCATCATTAACCTTGAGAAGAAATACGGGGGAAAGACAGGCCGGGGAAATGGTGAGAAAGACAACAGGGCACATTTTGTATATTTTTGAGACATCAGTGGAATATTTAGGGGTTCATATCTTTTAAGGAGATTAAAATGAAGATCTGCAACTTTGGAGAGGTCTAAGATATGTTTGAGAGCCACTATGAAGCAGGGGATGGTCAAAACAATGAGAGTAGATGAGATTTCCCAGAAAGCATGCAAAATGAGAAGAGCAAAGAGGACCCATCCCTGCGGGCATGAACATTTGGGGAGGGGTAAGGAAAGGCAGCTTGCCACCAGCCTCAGAAGGAGACATTAGGAAGAGAAGAGGGGAGGCAAGAGAGTTGTTTTCATGCTCATGAAGACAGGTGAGTACCAAGGCGGACAAGCTCAATGGAACCCAATGATAAGGCACAAGAGCCAGGCATAGAGAACTGATGTGTGGACACCAGATCTGTAACACCAGTGACACTACTCAGTAAGACATGAAGGCGTGTGGAAATTCAAACGGTGTAATTTGAGAGATACTAGAAAAGACCATTTCTCAAATTCCTTTCACGTATTCATAGAAAGGAATCTGGTTGGCTCATACTTTCTTCCCCAGGAACTGAAAGTATTATCAGATTTTCTTCCTTAGAAGAGAGACAAAGGAAGCATTTCTCAATGACATTTGGGGAAAGCCATGTCCTGTTGTCTGTACACAGGCGATAATTTTTGTTGTTGTTGTTCAATTAATGAGTAAAGTGGAAGCATGTTTGACTTAAATTTACTTTGAGACAATTCACTAGAAACTCTCAGGAAAGCAGGGGCCGCTTACATGGTGGTGGCGCCAGGAAGCACTAGGTGGGACTTCTGCGAAGATACAGTAATTTTCAGAAATTTTTCAATATTTCCGTGTGTATTAATGCCAGTCTCTAATACTGTTATTTCACTTTTATTATCTTAAGAATACTGGCCAGGCAGTGACTTATAAAGCTGAACACATATTTATGCTACTACCCAGCAATCCCACTTCTAGGTACTTATCCAGCAAAATAAAAACTTCTGTTTATTAAAAAGAATAAACCTGTGTGTGAATGCTTATTATAGTAGCTTTGGTAATATTTGCCCAAATTATAAACCCAGATGTCTCTCAACGGGGGGACAGGTAAACAAACTGTGGTATATCCATCCAATAGAATACTAAGCAACAGAAACAAATGAACTAGTGATACACACCACGGTATTGATAAGTCTCAGTGTATTGTAGCAAGCGAAAGCAGACAGAATCCACAATTCCATTTATATGACATTCTGGAAAAGGCAAAACTAAAGGGACAGAAAAGATATCAGTGGTCCCGGAGACTGGAGGTAATGAGAAGAGTTAACAAGAAAGGGAAGCCAGGGCAAAGTATTTTTTCATGTGATGGAACTTTAATTTTACGTCTTGACTGTGGCAGTGTTTACACAGCTGTGTGCATTTGTCAAAACCTGCAGAACTGTATACCACAAACGGTGAATTTTACTGTATGGAAATTATACCTTAATTAAAAATAATGGAAAAAAGAATACTCATCTGGAAATTAGAACTGGGATCCAGTCTCAGCTACGCCACTAACTTAGTGTGTAACCGTGGACTATCCTCTAGTCCTCTTTGGGTCTCGGTGCCCAAATGTGTAAAATGAGACTGGGGAATTTCTCAGAGTCTGTTGCTGGGTTCCATAAAGACTTCCCTTTTTAAGTTAGTGGTGGACCAGATGGCCCGTTTCAATTCAGATGGACTACTTCAGTTGCTGAAATATCACTGTGGGGGGACCGGACTAAAATACTCAGTCTGTACACATGGTTCTGAAGTCCTCTTGGATTGGAAAGTAGTGTTTCTAATTTGTGTTGTTCCAAAAGATGGAGCTTTGGGAAAAGTCCATCTGGTCATGCAATCGCAATTAAAATTTGACACATGTATTTGGACAATGTGGAAAAAGTCTTTTGGGAAACTCTGATGTTTAATGAGCTATAACGGGCCTTGGTAAACAATCATGCTCTTTTTTTTTTTTTCTTTCTTTTTTTCACTTTGTAGGCACTAATTAAAAAGGCAGTTGAAGATGGAGGTATTTACTACCTTCATCTGCTTTATCCTCCAGTGGGAACACAGCTTTCTACAGCATGAATCTACCCAAACCTCACAGTAGCTGTTATATTTTTATACTATCCATGTTATTTGTAGCCAAGAAAGGCGTGGAAAAGGAGCCGGAATGGCTCCATATGATAGTGTCCCTGGGTTTGGGGAAAACATTTATAGCTTAAAAGGAAAGACACTAAAAATAAAAACAATAATCTTGATAAAAATGACATTAACACCTTACATTTTTAACCTTGCAAAGTAGGGGTCCACAACTATGCCCAGCAATTGTGTTCATAAATAAAGTTTTATTAGAACATTGCTACGTCCAATTCATTTAGGATTGTTTGTGGTTGCTTTCGCACAGGATGACCCACGAAGACTAAAATACTTACTATCTGCTGCTTTACAGAAAGAGTCTCCCAACCCACTTTCACAGACTACGCCATGAACTGATGTATGCCTTCCACATAAAACCTCATTTAATCATCTTAGCAACGCCATGAAATAGGAATTATTACCCCCACTTGACAAATCAGAGGCGGTGAAGTACAATGAAAAGTTTGCTGTGGAGTCAGACAGACCTGTACTATGCTTTTTACTAGACGTCTGACTTTTTGTCTATTACTTAAATTCTCCATTCTCAGTTTCCCCATATATAAATTGGGGCTAACAACAGTATCGATTTTGGTAGGGTAAATGTCATAAGTTGATGTGACAATAAGTGCAGTGCTTTGTATACTGGAAACACTTAAAACTCATTAGCTATGAGAAAAGCTTTTAGTATCTCTGGGGGTTTTTCTTCCTAGAAAGTTGTCATTAGCATTAATAAAATGCTAAGGATGCCCTTCATATGCTTGGTTATAGATTAATTTGAAGGATCTCAAAATAGTTTGCGCCACTGCTCTATGTTAAATAAGGCAACTTTCTCTCCATCTCTCATGAATCAAGCAAAAGGAAAGTATAATAATGACGCTTCTAGCTCTGCAATGAATTTCCTAGGAGCCAACTGGAGGTGCCATGACGAGGTGGAGTTTCCTACAAGAACGCGCAAGCAAGCCAGCCCACCAGATCGACATCCTTACTGTGCCTCGGATGGGACATAGAAGACCAAAAGACCGTGTGGCAGAAGGAACCACTTCAAAAGCACCAAAGGAAATGGCATTAAAGCAACATTGATTATGTTGCTTGCAAATGTCATGTAGTTACAGGGCCAATGTGAATAAAAGCAGGGAAATCAAAGGCCAGGATTTCACCTGAAGGACATCTCTGGCTTCAGATGATGAGCTGTTTCAAGATGAGCAATTTCTGTCATGATTCATTGATGGTGCCTATAAACTAATATATTTACTATGCATCCACCATACACATTTTTAAAAAGCCTTACAGTTCTTGTCTTTTCATCGGCACCCAGAAGGAGGAGAGCAAGTAAAAGGAGGGCAAATATTTAATTTTACTTGTGTTCGCATAACTCACAGTGGCTAGGACCAGCTCCCCGAGTCCATTTATCACTGTCTTGGTCCTATTACTGTCCTCGGGCTCCTGGCCAAATGGGTGAAAATGACTGGTGCAAAATCAAAAGCATAGAAGAAGTTTTAAAACAGCAGTCAAAAGCTGGGAAAGTAGGCTTAATTGTCTGTTATTTTATTTCCACTAGAAACATGGAAGAATGAGCTTTCAGATGGGCACGTCTGATTTGGAGATCTGATTACAAACGGATGCAACTGATTTGATGTGTGTATGTGTTTCATGTCTACATCCAAAAGAATGCTGTTCACTTGTGAGAAAATCTTTAGAGTCCATTCATTTGTTTCATTTTGGAGCTGATTTCTAAATTTGTGGCAGGTTCTTCTGAATGCTCCCAGTGGTGGCGAGACTTCATATTTTGAGGGTTCCTCTTTGGAAATGGTGGCCGAATATTTAGCTCTAGATATTGTAAATAAAGTGGGTAATCAAGCATGGTGAAACATGGTGAGTCAACAATAAAGCTTGGAAAAAATAACCCAAATGAAAAATAAGCTAAGGATATGAATACATTTTTTCCCCACAAAGAACATAAACAAGTGGTCAATAACCACAATGAAAATGTGCTCAACCTCATTAGTCATCAGAGAAATGCAAATCAAAAGCAGAGTGATATACCACCTCATACATATTAGAATGGTTATAATAAAAAAGACAATAACAAATGTTGGCGAAGGGGTGGAGAAACTGGAACCCTCATGCATTGGTTACTGGAACGTAAAATGGTACAGCTGCTTTGGAATACAGTCTGATACCTCTTCGAATGGTTACTGATGGAGTTATCATATGACTCAGCAATTCCACTCCTAGGTATTTACTCAAGAAAAATAAAACTCACACACAAATGTTGAAAATGGCCTTACTGATAAGAGCCAAGATTCAGAAACAATCCAAATATCCATCAACTAATGCGTGGATAAATAAAATGTTATAATCCTATAATGGAATATTGTTTGGCAATAAAGAGAAATGAAACGCTGACACACGCTTACTACATGGGTGAACTGGGAAAACATTACCCTAAGCAAAAGTAGCCAATCTCAAAAGACCACATGTTGGAGGATTCTATTTATAGGAAGAGTCCAGAAGAGGCGAACAGACAGAAAGTAGATGAGAGGTCTCCAAGGGCTGGTGGTTGGGGGTGTTGGGAGGAAATGAAGAATGACTGCTAATGAGTGATTTTTTTCTTTTTAATCGAGGTAACATTGGTTTATAACATGACGTAAGTTTCCAGTATACGACATTATAATTCAATATCTGTGTATAGAATATAGCATGCTCACCACCAAAAGTCTAGCTTCCACCCTTCAATTCTTATTATAGCAAAGCTAGACCTAAATATTTTAAGGCAACACTAGTTGTCTTTAGAATTTCTATTATCAGTCAAAAAAAAAAAAAACTTACCAATTTTTTTTGTTTTATGTTTTACAAAGAAACCATCTTTTCAATAAGGGCATGGATTTTCTAAATGCTGTCTGACATAAAATGAATTTGAATATTAACATGTAAAGGGCAAGCAATAAAAAAGAAAGGTAATGTGAGTGCAGACAAAATATCCAAGTGCTAGAGAACATGACCTCTTCAAAAGGGAATGGAATGAAAGAATTCAAGATGCACAGGTTTTCAAAGCTAAAGAAAGTGACAACAACTGAATTGAAAAGGCTGAACTTAGCATTACCTTCCAGAACACAAACATATATTTAGCTTAATAGACTTGAGAACTATCTCAGGAAAAATCTTATATATTATGCATCTAGGGCAATGAAAGCTGGAGAAAATTATTTTGCAAAGCAAACACACTGCAGGCTGACAGTGGTAGAGATAAAAAAGAGTCTAAGGCACACGTGTTAAATTTAGGTCTCGTTTTTTACACATCATCACAGGAGGAAAACAAAAGAGCGGAGGGAACCTCAGACACTAAAGAAAACCTGGCAGAACGACGCTTGTGATTGAACCTTAAAAAATGTGTGTGTATTTTTTGGTTATAACCGTAATATGGATTTATACTAGGAAACTTGGAAAATATAGAAAAATATAAAGAAAAAAATAAAATCACCCACAATCCTATCACCCAGAAAGAACCATTATCAAAATATTGGCATATTCATTTGCAGTCCTTTTTCTATGTACATATAAATATATGATTTTTTATAAAATTAGGTTCATATTATAAATAAAACTTTATACATGGCCTTTCCCCCATACTTCCTATTACTTCCTGAGTAGTTTCTCAGGTTGTTATATATTCTTTGAAGAAGTAATGTTAATTACTGCTTTATACTGGATCTTATGAATTTAAGCGGAACCATTAGATTCTTTCCACATTGCTGGACCTCTAGGTTGTTTCTAATTTTTCAGTTTTATAAATAGCACTGTGTTAGGCTTTCCTGTGATAAATCTTTGACTCTCTATTTACTTTTTAAAGGAAACCTAACGTATATCAATACGTCAAATTCAAATTCAAATCCCTCAGTGTACCCGTACCTATAAATTTACCGTTGGAAGTCTCTG
Organism: Pteropus vampyrus; assembly: GCF_000151845.1. Taxonomy (NCBI): domain Eukaryota; kingdom Metazoa; phylum Chordata; class Mammalia; order Chiroptera; family Pteropodidae; genus Pteropus; species Pteropus vampyrus. The sequence continues at coordinate 7,039,018 of NW_011888835.1, forward strand.
GAGACAAGTGCAAATAATGCATAACAAATAAACAATTCTATTTTCATACTTGAAGCCTATATGTATCCTTCTGGAGCAGTCATCTCTCAGGCAGTACATTACTACCTCTAGGCAAATGGACTATTACTGAGTTAATCTAAATGCAATAACATGAAACTTGGCTGACCCAGATTCCCCAATATCAGTATGCATGCAATTACAATACTTTAGATTGAAAGATACTCTAGGCTCTCAAAATTACATATTTTATCCACCTTTCATTTAACACATACAATGAGCATTAAAATAAAATAAATAAAGGGTTATAGCCAATGGAAGTTGATAGCAACCAAATCTTATGTAGACATACAAGTTCCAGATAGTGCAAATTAAGGTTTGCTTCAAATTCCAGCTTTATGCTGTCACTTTCAGTTAAAAGACTCTTAAGTGCTCTCAACATATTGAAGTTATTAACGATTCTTGTTTAGAATTATATGGTCTTAATATTCCAGCTTTAAATTCCCTATAGTCCATTTTTTAAAAATGGTTTTATTTCCAAGATTCTAAATAGGGTTCTCACAAACTCTGAAATGTGTACGTGTGTACGTGTGTGTGTGTACATATCCATATACCTATAAAATGGTTTTCTCTCATTAGTCAGAGACAAGCAAAGTAAAACATAACAAAAATCCCACTTATAATCCCTGGTCATATGACTATAGAATCATTCAAATTCCAAGGCCTCCCCCAAACTGGTAGTCAGACTAAGTTAGCGTGGGCTGCACGGAACAGTTGTGCAGACTGTACACTGTATAACTGTATGGGGTACAACTGTATTCTGATCTTTGTGACTAGTACTCTCTGGGATTGTGCAATACACAACCTATATAGCTGTATGTGATGACCTTGAAATTAGCTCAGATAATTCTGTTTGCCCATCCATTATATATTTTTGCATCCTTCCCCATAGCGAGCTGTGAAAAAGATAAGTTTTAGGAAGGAAGTGGCCTTTAAGTCTATATACATTTTAATTGAAGGAAATGCTGCATACAATTTCTCCCTGGCTCCACTTTCCACTGGCGGTAAGTTTCTTCCCTCCAGCCTCCCCTTCCGTCCACCCACTAGGACGCGGCGGGGTACCTTGTGTGAGTAACTGTAGGTTTCTGACTTCTTCCCGCACCTTCAGCTGGAGCACCTGTTGTAAGATGTGCTGCCGGAGGTTCTCCTGGGCAATCCCCATTCGCTCAAGCTTTTTGTCGGTAAGTCTCAGCAGGGCTCGCCCTGCAGGGTGTCAAGAAATAAAAAGAAAAGCAAGTGAACAAGGGCTGGAGCAGGATTTCCATCTTAGCCTTGGCTAATTCTGCTATAACAGAAGTTTCGATTTAAACACAAACCCTTTAGAATACAGGTCTCCCGTTATTCTGGCTGACAGGAATGGATGATCTGGATAAAAAAAAATTGGCAAATTTAAAAAGAACCCCAATTTTTATCTAATATTGGCAATCCCCAACTGACCTGCAATTGAGTTAAATAAAACAGCAACATTTTAACCAGGGTATTCGGGTAACAGATTGAACGTTTCCATAGAAACAATGCTCTTCGTCGTAGGATAGGTTCTGAGGCTATCCCACAGGAGCCTATGTCACTGACAACCCAGCTGAAGACCTGGATGCTCTAACTCAGGGGTCTCCAACCCTGGTACCGGTCCATGACCTGTTAGGAACTGGGCCGCACAGCAGATGAGCGGTGGGCGAGTGAGTGAAGCTCCACCTATATTTGCAGCTGCTCCCCAGGGCTAGCATCACTGCCTCAGCCCCACCTCAGATCAGCAGGCATTGGATTCTCATAGGAGCACTGGTCCCTGTTGCCAAAAAGGCTGGGGACCGCTGCTCTAACTGGTTATACAGAAACTCCAACAATGTTTAACCCAGGTTACAATAATGTTTCTGTGAATATTTATTTAAAGTTCCAGTTTTAATCTGCAGCATCCAACTCCCCTGCTGCACCGTCGGTGCTGGGCTGGAGTTTCATTTCCAGCTGATGGGGCTAAGCTTTCATCCCAATCACTGGCCTGCAGCAGGGGTTCCAGCAGGGATGAGGGTGAAAGGAAGAGCTGAGCAAGAACATCTAAAGACTGCAAAACAAGGAGCCTGAGGGTGTGAGTGCTCGAAGCGCGCAGACACCCTGAGCCCTGGGCGGCCTGGCACGGTTTCCTTTCAGCTCCTTCCTTTCCCTGGGAAGTCTGAAAACTTCCCTTGCTACTGTGGTTTCCATCAAATCCCCAAATTCTCCCCTCTGTGCTTGCCCTGAAATAAGCATACCTGCATTGTGAGAGTTCAGTGCAAGAAAGAAAGAGAATGATCATTGTTAAATGCTCACAGCACCACCCTATGCTCTCGCCCCCAACACTCCCGTCATCACACCTGCAGATCGTTTCTTTTTGATTGATGTAGAATACACAGAGGCAAATACGTGTGATCCATGGTAAGTCTTTGGGTAGAAAGGTATATACACTTCAGAAAATAAATGATCTACTACAAAAAAGACACCCAGTGGAGCTAGAAGGTGGGGTTACTGAGTACGTTGAGAATCTTATGGACAAGATCTGATTCACTATCTTCTTTGGATGGTTTCTACAGTGGCACTCAAGTCTGTGGTTCAGAAAAATCTTATTATTTTCAGGAGCAAATGTCCCATTAACCCCTTATCCCAGCCCCTCCTGCTGACCACCAATTAAAAATGTCCAAATAACTGTGGTGCTACTTTTGATGCAGGTATCAGAAAGCAACAAGTAGCCAATTATCAATCGTATCCTTTTTTTTTTTTTTGCAATTTATATTGGCACTTTTTGTTGCTTATAAAAACTCAACCGTTAATTCAACAAACATTTATTGAGCACTTACTATATAAGTTAACTCGCTGTGCTCTGTAGTCAGCTGCCTACACAGGGAGGGAAAAATCAACTCGACCTCAACAAAAAAGCACCAACTAAATTTCTTGATACTCTAAACCGGTTTTAAATAATATTCAGGTGATCCAGAATGCTGGGCCATTCATAGACTCGTAGATTCTTGGAGTTGAAAGAAGCTTAAAGTCCTTCGCGTGGATTGTATTTCTTCATCTCTTTTCTTCATCAAGTGTTTATTGAGCACCATTAAATGCCTGACAGTATTCTGGGTGCTGGGGCTATGAAGACAAGTAGTGTCTTCTGTCTTCACAGAGTTCACCATTTAGTTTGAGAAGCAGATAAAACACAAATAAACTGATATGCAGGGGGCACACAGGGACCCCATACTGGAAGAATGGAGCTACTGGAGTTTGGGTGGTTAGGAAAGGCCTCTCAGAAAACGAGACACTGGAACATCTAGAAGTACCAAGGTAATTAGAGAAATGGCGGGAAAGCTAGTGTCATCAGGGCAGAGTAGAAAAGATAAGAAAATGACAGGAGATGAGGTCCAAAAAAAGGCAGGAACCAGATCATACAGGGCCTCCTAGGCCTCGGTAAAGACTTTGAATTTTATTTTGAATGCAGAAAATTTCAAGCAAGCGATGACTAGGGTATAATATCAATGTAGTAAAAGAATATCCCTGGTCACTATGTGAGAGTTGATTAGGGATAGGGAGGTGAATGTAGAAGCCAATGAGAAGAATCAGCATACTGTATGGCAGCCCAAACAGGGAATGATGGTGCCGTGGACAAGGGTGTAGGCGAAGCAGTAGAAGGTAGTAGTAGAATTCTGGATAGATTTCGAATGACTTTAGGATGCCTAGAAGTGGAGTATAAAGGAAAAACAGATATGGAAATGACTCAGGTTTTCAGCCTGAGCCACCAATGGCTGGGGGCATCATTTCAACACAGGAAGTTCAATCACCACTCCAAGCAAGGATATGTCAGAGGGAGGAAGTCATGATAGTGTTACTGCTATTTTTTTCTTTTGAGAGCACTTGGGATCTGGAGAAGTAGTGGGAAGGTGGACCAGCAGAATATTCTTATTTCTTCCCTATAGTGCTTTCATTCCTTCAAAACTCTCCCCAAATCCGAAAGCTCTGAGTTGACTAGAGGGGTAAGGTGAGCGCAGGCATATCCTGGTGGAATTTTGAGAAATAAGAAATAGTCTGTGAGGCGGTTCACCCAGGAGAAGGGAGGATCTGATGCTCTGCTACCAATCTTGGAAGATTAGAGTGTTGCTGCAATTGAAGCTTGAGTACATACATAAAAGCTTTATTGTGCGGGGTCCAGCTCCATTAGAATAAGTATCTTTCCTGTCAGGGTCCTTATGGTCACATGTACTCTATGGTCGCCTATGTGCTAGCATATAGTAATTCTCAAGAAATACTTATTGAATGAATACACTTGGTGCTATAATAAATGTTGTGTTCCTTACTCACATATCGATGATCTCAAGGTCATTAAATCCCTTTCTTTTCTGATGTAAGATACTTGGTTGGAAAGTGACTCTCAGTTAAGACACCAGTGATGGCGCCAATGAGAAACTGTATGTAGCAGAGGCAGGAGGCTACATTTTGTTGCTGGTGACCACAAAAACACATGCCAAGTGAAAGGAATAGAGAACTTAAGACCAAATGAGTACTTTGCCTTCCTGCAGGCATAAAGAAAGACAAGTGTCTTATTCTGTTTTTGAACAGGCACCAAGTGAGACTTCAAACCTTGCTGAACAGATGGGTAGCAAGTACGGGCGACAGAAAATTGACTCAGAAAGTAGTGTATTCATTTCCCATGGTTGCCATAACAAATTACAAACATGGGGGCTGAAAACAACAGAAATGTATTCCATATAGTTCTGGAAGCCAGAGTTCAACATCGGTTTCATTGGGTTGAAATCAAGATGTCAGCAGGGTCACACTTCCTCTGGAGGCTGCAGGGAAGAATCCCTTCTGGAAACTTCCAGCTTTTGTGACATAATTCTATTCTCTGCCTCTGTCTTCACATCACCTTCTCTCCTATGTGTGTAATCTCACTCTGCCTCTCTCTTATAAGAAGACTTGTGAGTTGATTTTGGGGCCACTTAAATAATCCAGGATAACCTCTTCAACTGAGGATCCTTAACTTAATGACATCTGCGAAGACCCCTTTTCCTTATAAGGTAACATTTACAGTATCCAGGGGGTTAGGAACTGTTATCTTTGGGTGGCCATTATTCAGTCTATAATAAATGTTGTGTTCCTTACTAAGCTAGAAGGAACCTCTGAGATTTCTGAGTGTAGTATGGGATTCACCTGAGTATAGCACTTCTCCATAGCATAAAGAAGTGAGGCTCAGGGAAAGTGACTTATTTAAAACCACTCAGGTAATAGGGGGAAGGCTTAGTTCTAGACACGTGTCATTGACCTTCAGGATCAATCAGTCTTTAGTCTTTAGCTCAGGTTCCCCCCATTTTCTGCTTAGAGGATTGTCACAGAAGCCCTGTCACAGCTTTTGAAAAGGAATGATCGTATGTCCTAAGGCACAATCGGAAATATCAGGATCTGCTGGAGGGAGACAAAGGGTGTGGCTTTTGCCCCCACCCTACAGAGAAGTGTTGGTGCCACTGCAAGTAGTTGGGAGTCCACCCTTCCTAGAGAAGCAGCTAAATAAAAGGGCCTCACATACAATGGCTGGCAGGCGGCCAGTGTTGGCCCGTGCTGCAATCTTTCTTGGAAAACATTCAGAGGTCTGCGGGCCCCACATGGATGGCGGGTGGCAGCTGGCCTTAGTGTGCCCTGAGCCTTCTGCTGAGTGGTCCTAGGCTCAGCATTGGTGGCAAATCGGAATCTGCATCAACTTGGTGAACACCATTCGCTCCACCTAGTTGACTTCCTGAGACCCCACCTCACCCAATTCGCCTACCGCCCAAGGATCTTTCAGCAGCTGAGCCTTATGGGCAGCCGGCAGGTGGCCTTGGGCTTTTTGCTGAGCTTCTCCAGGCCTAGTTCTGGTGGTTGCTGGCCTTGGTTCCCTGCATGGTCTCCCTTACATGGCTCTAGGTCCAGCACAGGCAGCGACCAACTTGCAAATTGCTTTGTAGCTCCTATGAGGTAGCTCGGGGCGGTAACAGGCAGTGGCTGACCTTGGCCTGCATGGAAGGCCTTCCCCAGGGGCCCCAGAACCAACACACCTGGCAGTCGACTTCAGAACACAACAGAGCACCACTCAATTAGCCCCATAAGTGATACATCTAAAGGGTGTTCTGGGCAGGCACCAGAGCCTGCTGGGGGAAATCCCTCTCCATGGGGCTAGCCCCCACATGGCAGCTCATGCCCTGTGGCTGTGGCTAATCTGCATAGCCAGTAAGCCGGAGAGTCAATCTCACTCACTGACATGCCAAGAGCAATCAAGGCTCAACTATAACAGCAGGGCACACTCAACTCACACAAGGGACACTCCTCGAGTACCTAGCTTAAGTGACCAGGGGGACTGTGCTACTGGGTCTCACAAGACTCCTACCATGCTAAGACTGGGAGACGTAGCAGATCTACCTAATACATAGAAATAAACACAGAGAGGCAGCCAAAATGAAGAAGCAAAAAAAACATGTCCCAAATGAAAGACCAAGAAAAAAACTAAAGAAAAAGAACTAAATGAAATGGAGGCAAGCAATCTATCAGATACAGAGTTCAAAATACTCGTTATAAGAATGCTTAAAGAACTTAGACTTTCAGCAAAGAAAGAGTAAGCATATAAAGACATAGAAACCAGAAAAAAGGACTAGTCAGAAATGAAGACTATAACTGAAGAATGCATTAAAAGGAAACAACAGCAGATTGATGAAGCAGAAGATTAAATCAGCAATTTGCAAGATAAGGTAGCAGAAAACACCCAATCAGAACAACAAGAAAAAAAGAATTTTAAAAAATGAGGACAGTTTAAGGGACAACAACAAGTTTTCCAATATTTGCATCATAGGGGTACAAAAAGGAAGAGAGAACAAGGGACTGAGAACCCATCTGAAGAAATCATAATTGAAAACTTCCCTAATTTGGAGAAAGAAATAGACACACAAATTCAGAAAGCACATAGAGTCCCTAACAAGATGAACCCAAAGTGGCCCACATCAAGTTACATCATGACTCAAACGCCAAAGGTGAAAATCAAGGAAAGAATCTTAAAAGTAGCAAGAGAAAGGCAGTTAGTTACCTAAAAGGAAGCTCCTATAAGACTATCTGCTTATTTCTCAACAGAAACTTTGCAGAACAGAAGGGATTGGCACAAAATATTCAAAGTGATGAAAATCAAGGACCTACAACCAAGATTACTCTACCCAGCAAGGCTATCATTTAAATTGAAGGAGAAATAAGAGCTTCCCAGACAAGAAAAAGCTAAAGGAATTCATCACCACCAAACCAGTGTTACAGAAAATGTTAAAAGACTTCAAGAGGGAAAAATAGAACATAAATGTGAATAATAAAATGGCAATAACTATGTACCTATCAATAATCACTTTAAATGTAAATGGATGAAATGCTTTAATCAAAAGACATAGGGTAGCTGAATGGATTAAACAATGAGACTTATACATATGCTGTCTATAACAGACTCACTTCAGATCGAAAGCCACACAGACTGAAAGTAAAGAGATGGAAGGAGATATTTTATAAAATGGAAACAACAACAATAAAAAGCTGGGGTAGCAATACTTATAGCAGACAAAATGACTTTAAATAAAGGCTATAAGTAACAAGGACATTTCATAATGATAAAGGGATCAATCCAACAAGACGATATAACCCTTGTAAACATTTATGCACTTAAATACTTAAAGCAAATATGAGCTAATATAATGGGAGAGACTGACAGTAAAATATTCATAAGAAAGGATTTTAACACCCCATTGACATGAATGGATAGAGCTTC
>NW_011888835.1:7046898-7047327 GCF_000151845.1 Pteropus vampyrus
AAACAGAAAATCAAGAAAGAAACAGTGGCCTTAAATGACACATTAGACCAGATGGATTTAATTGATATTTTTAGAGCATTTCACTCCAAAGCCGCAGAATATACATTCTTTTCAAGTGCACATGGAACGTATTCCAAAATAGACCACATGTTAGGCCACAAAACAAGTCTAAATAAATTTAAGAACTGATATCATATTGAGCATCTTTTCCAACCACAATAGTATAGAACTAGAAATCAATTACATGAAAAAACTAAAAAATACAAAAACACATGGAGGCTAAATAACATCCTACTAAACCATGAGTAGGTTAACAATGAGATCAAGGAAGAAATCAAAAGATACTTTGAGACAAATAAAAATGAAAATGCAATGACTCAAAAAATCTATGAAACACAGCGAAAGCAGTCCTAGAGGGAAATTCATAGG
>NW_011888835.1:7047377-7060635 GCF_000151845.1 Pteropus vampyrus
TGAAAAAACTAAAAAATACAAAAACACATGGAGGCTAAATAACATCCTACTAAACCATGAGTAGGTTAACAATGAGATCAAGGAAGAAATCAAAAGATACTTTGAGACAAATAAAAATGAAAATGCAATGACTCAAAAAATCTATGAAACACAGCGAAAGCAGTCCTAGAGGGAAATTCATAGGAATATAGGTCTATCTCAAAAAACAAGAAAAATCTTAAATAAACAACCTAACCTAACACCTAAAGAAACTAGAAAAAGAACAGCAAACAAAACTCGATGTGAGTAGAAGGGAGGAAATAATAAAGATCAGAGAGGAAATAAACAAAATAGTCTAAAATACACATATTCACACATATACATAATCATATACATACATACATACACACATATATAATCAATGAAACCAAGAGCTGGTTCTTTAAAAAGATAAATAAAATTGATAAACCTATAACCAGACTCATTAAGAAAAAAAAAAGAGAGAGGACCCAAATAAATAAAATCAGAAATGAAAGAGAAGTGAAAACTGATATCATAGAAGTACAAAGTATTACAAGAAGATATTATGAACAATTACATGCCAAGAAAATGGACACTCTGGAAGAAATGGATACATTCCTAGAAACATACAATCTTCCAAGACTGAGTCAAGAAGAAACAGAAAATCTGAACCAACTGAATAGTATGAATGAAATAAAATCAATAATCAAATAACTCCCAACAAACAAAAGTCCTAAACAGGATGGCTTCACGTGAATTTTCCCAAACATTCAAAGAAGAATTCACTCCTATCCTTTACAAACTATTCCCCAAAATTCAAGATAATGAAAGGCTCCCAACCTCATTTTATGAGGCCACTATTACCCCGATTCCAAAGCCAAAGCCATTATAAAATATATATATAGGCTGATATCTCTTATGAACATAGATGCAAAAATCCTCAACAAGATATCAGCAGACCATATTCAGCAATACATTAAAAAAGATCATACACCATGATCAAGTGGGATTTATTCCTGGGATGCAAGGTTGGTTCAATAACCACAAATCAATTAACGTGATACACCACATAAACAAAATGAAAGATAAAAATTATATAATCATATCAATGGATGCAGAAAAAACATTTGACGAAATCTGGCATCTATTTACGATAAAAACTCTCAGCAAAATGGGAATAGAGGGAACATGCTTCAACATAATAAAGGCTATATGTAACAAACCCACAGCTAGCATCATACTCAAAGGTGAAAAGCTAAAAGCAGTTTCCTTAAGATCAAGAACAAGACAAGGATGTCCACTTTCTTCATTTTATTAAACATAGTATTGAAAGTCCGAGCTACAGCAATCAAACAAGAAAAAGAAATAAAAGCCATCCGAATTGGAAAGGAAGAAGTAAAACCATCATTAGATGACATGAAGCTTTTATTAGAGAACCCTAAACATTCCACCAGAAAATGATTAGAACTGATAAATGAATCCAGTAAAGTAGCAGGACACAAAATTAATATTCAGAAATTGGTTGCATTTTTATACACCAATAATGAATTATCAGTAAGAGAAATTAAGAAAACAATCCAATTTATAATTACATCAAAAACAATAAAATACCTAGGAATAAATTTAACCAAGGATGCAAAAGACTTATACTCAGAAAATTATGACATTGAAGAAAGAAATTGATGCAAATATAAATAAATGGAAGCATATATCATGCTCATGGATAGGAGGAATTAATATTGTTAAAGTGTCCATACTACCCAAAGCAATCTATAGATTTAATGCAAAAATACCAATAGTATTTTTTCACAGAACTAGAATAAATAATCCTAACATTTATATGGAACCACGAAAGATAGCCAAAAGCAATCTTGAGAAAGAATAGCAAAGTTGGAGGCATCACACTACCTGATATCAAACTATACTACAAGACTACAGTAATCAAAACTGCATGGCACAGGCATAAAAACAGACACACAGCACTGGGGCACAGGAGAGAGTCCAAAAATTGACCAAGCTAATATGGTTAATTAATCTATGAAAAAGGAGGCAAGAATATACAATGAAGTAAAGACAGTCTATTTAATAAATGATGTTGAGAAAACTGAACAGACACAGGCAAAAATATGAAACTAGACTAAATTTTTACATCATATACAAGAATAAATTCAAAATGAATTAAAGACTTAAATGTAAGACCTGAAACCATAAAATCTGAGAATAAATCTTAGGAAGTAAACTCTGTGACATTGCTTTTAGTAATATTTTTTTCTGATATATCTTCTCAGACAACATAAGAACAAAATAAAGAAATGAGACTACACTAAACAAGAGTTTTTGAACAGCAAAAGAAACCATCAAAAGAATGAAAAGACCACCTACTGAACAAAATACATTCACCAATGTTACATCTAATAAGGGTTAATGTCTAAAATTTATAAAGAACTCATGCAACTCAACACCAAGAAAACTGACAATCCAATTAAAAAATGAGCAGAGGACCTGAATAGATAGATATTTTCCAAAGAGGATATACAGATGGCCAACAGACATATGAAATGATGCTCAACAGCACTAATCATCAGAGAAATGGAAATTAAAACCATAATGAGATATCACCTCACACAGGTCAGAATGGCCATTATCCATAAATCGACAAACAAGTGTTTGGGAGGATGTGGAGAAAAGCACACCCTCGTGCACTGTTGGTGGTATTGCAAATTGGTGCAGCCTCTATGGGAAACAATATGGAGGTGCCTCAAAAGATTAAAAATAGAACTACCTCATGACTGAGCAATTCCACTTCTGGGTATTTTTCCACAGAAATCCAAAACACTCATTTGGAAAGATCTATGCACCCCTATGTTCACTGCAGCATCATTTACAATAGCCAAAATATGGAAGCCACCCTAAGTGTCCATCAACAGATTATTGGATAAAGAAGTGGTACATATATACAATGGAATATTGTACTGTAATGGAATACTCAGCCATAAAAGAAATGAAATCTTACCACGTGCAAAAACATGGATGGAAATAGAGGGTATTATGCTAAGTGAAATAAGTTAGACAGAAAAAGGCAAATACCAAATAATATCCCTTATATGTGAAATCTAAATAACAAAAACAAACAAACAAACAAAATAGAAATAGACTCACAGATATAGTGAATAAACTGATGTTTGCCAGTTGGAGGGAAGTTGAAGGGCAGGGTGAAAAGGTGAGATTGAGAAGTACAAATTGGTAGTTACAGAATAGTCATGGGGATATAAAGTACAGCATCGGGAATATAGTCAGTAATATTGTAATAACTATGCATAGTGCCAGGCGAGTCCTAGACAAACTGGGGGGGATCACTTCATAGTTATATAAATTTCTAACCACGATATTTTACAATTGAAACTAATATAAAGTAATACTGAATGTCAACTGTAATTGAAAATTTTTAAAAAGGGGGGGGTAGGTGAAGGAGAATTTCCAGTTATAAAATAAATCAGTCATGGGGATACACAGTACAGCATAGGGAACAGAGTCAATAATATCGTATTAATATTAAAGAAATAAATAAAATTGCATGGCCAAGTGAAAAAAAAAAAGTTTTAAGCCAGGGATACAATTAAAGATAAAGTTGTAAAAGAAAAAAAAAAGAAAAAAAAAGGCAGGGCCTGTTTGGGATAAATTAAGACAAATAGGCAATTAAGATTAGATGGGAAGAAACAGTGCAGCATGCTCCGACACAAGTTTGAATACTGACTGATAACCAGCTATATGCCAACTGTTACTTTCCTGGTTGCTGCTCATTTCCCCACTCGTCTTAGTACTAGAGCAGTCCAAGATCCAAGATTATGGCAGCTGATATTCAAAATTTCACCAGACAACCCTGTGTCATGGGGTTATCTTTTCTGTGGCCCACCTGGGGCAACATCTGCCTAGTGTTTCTCAAGGTTGTGGGAATAAGTCTTGTAACAGTGGCTCCACATCCCTCCATGTGAAAAGGGAGCCGGCTGGATACGGAGGAGATGCTCCCCTGCTCCCATCAGATGTCATCATTTAGTGAAGGTGCACCCTTTTCTGGCATCATTTTCCCAGAGCTGTGGCCTCTGCAAGTAGAGCTGTAATTGCTGGCCATATATGGAGAGAAATGAAGACTTCTGCCAGCAGTATTTGTTAAGAGATTAAGTGACATTAGATAACATTCATTGTAAGAATTTAATGGGTCCTGGGGCCTTAATCTACTGCAATGTGCTAGCCTCAGGGTATGTAATATTTGTTAATGTTCTTTTTTAAAATATAATTTTCTTTAAATATGTTAAAAAATAAATTACAGGGCCTCTTTTCTGCTAGGAATAGAGGTCACCGTAGAGTTCCCCCCACAAATGGCCACTTGTGCACTGGGTTAGCTTTGAGCCTGCTCTCAGGTAAAGGCCTGCATCACAGAACAAGTAGAAGTTTCCAACTCCACTCGACTCCTTGCTGGACCAAAGCAACAGAATGACAGGTGTTGAACATAAAACCAGTGTCCCATAGCCTGAACCTGTGTTTCTTCATCTCATCATTATTCCAACATTGGAATTTCTGGACCAAAGAAATAAGGAGAGAGATATAATCTCAAAAGCATGGAATCGGGAGCGAAAATGTATAGATAAAAGCACACCCGAGTTTTAATTTCTTCATCTCTATAATGGGGATGAAAATGACATTATTTCACAGGGTGATTACGAGGATCAAATGACATAATCTATACGCATGCCCTTTGCAAACTGGAATCATTAAGATGACGTAATATGGGTAACACAGCTCTTTGGCTAAGGATGCTTCTTCCTTCTGTTCATCATCATCAAAGCAAAGATTATAATAGCAAACATTTATTGAGCAGTTACTATGTGTTAAACACTGTCCTAAGAGCTTTACATGGATTACATCATTTGCAACAATTCTCTGAAGATACTGTTATTAACTACAATCGATTAAGAGCATAAGAGCTACTATACACAGCCAAAGATCATATACTTAGTAAGCTGCAGATCTGGGATACAAATCTACACAGAGGACATGTTCTCAACCACTTCCCTAAACTGCTTCCCGTGAGTTCTTCAAACAGCCTTACACACTTTTCAAGCCCACTTCTGCCAATGCTCATGTACAGAGTGCCACTAAGGCAGGTAAGAGGCTGACAATCGGAGAAAGGTCACCATTTCTGATGACATAAAGGCAAGCAATACTTCAAGATGCACAAGGTTGTGATGGCCTTCACTAGGGTCTTCACTCAGTGGAGTCTGACAGGGGACTGAAGGGTCTTTGAGAACTGGCATTAAACAGATTCACTACTCCATCATACAGAGAATATTTATATCTATACCAAGGGCTGAACATATCACTATACTAGGAACTAGGAAGAGAAAGATGAATAATTTCCCTGCCAGATGGACAAGCACAGGTTCTTCGAGGGCTCATAAAAGAGGCACCTATCTTAGCTGGGGTTCTTGAACAAAAAATAAGTCAAGGCGGGGAAGGACATGCAAAGCACTAACAGTACAGGCAAAGACAGGGCTATGAGCACCTAATGATACATTTAGGCAACTCCAAGGAGCTTGATAACACTGAGCGTGAAGCGTGAGGCAGGGGGCGCGTCATGCGGGGTCTTCCGTGCCATTTCACGATGACAGCCTTGTAGGTGAACCAGCCTTACTTTTCTTTTCTTCTTCCTCACCCCAAAGCAGCACATAGGAGATACAAGGGATGATGTTCACAGTCATAAAACACACCCATTGGTAGAACTGATATTATGAAGACCTCATTTTTGCCTACACTGCAGCTCTGCCCATTTCTGGGAAAAGAATCTCCTTTTTGTCTTTTGGGAGCTGTTTCTCCTCACCTGGTCAGCCTTTCAATAAGGAAAAAAAAATTCCCGTAATATTTCCTTGCTTATTAGGTTTATTTTTTACTTTGTGATTCCCTCCCATCTCCTGTAATATAAGATTCACAAAAGCAGGGCTTCGTTCCTGTTTCCAGGCACCCAGCTAGGGCTGGACTCAATGCAGGAACCAGATAAATACAGCTTTTATTAAACTAGTGCTGGATCACGTATCCAGCACTAGTTTAATAAAAGCTGTATTTATCTGGAAACTATACCAATTCTATACTAGAATTGGTATAGTTTCCAAGAAAGAAGGTCTCTTTCTTTCTTAGATTATGTCCCAAGGGACAATATAAGCCTAGACTTGCTGTCAGTGGCTGTCTTTGCCACCAGAGAATTAAGACAAGAGAGAGAGCAGAGCTGAGAGACAAAGAGAGAAAATGGGGGTGAGGGGAGAGATGCAGAGAGGGTGGCGGGGGAAAGATAAGACGACATTATCTGATTTCTTGAGCAGAGCTTTGCTTGTAGTCAGACACCCTGGGTTTCTCATTTATGTAAGTCAATCCTAGGGGGAGGAGGTTAGGGAGTTAAGCTCATTTGCATACTTGCGCCCAAGAGAATCTTGACTTACAGACTTAACCTTATGTGTAATTCTCAGTTGACTTGCTGTACTGTCCCACTTGTCCGTATTTCAAAAAAGACCATCATGATGTGGGGAAGAATGACACGAACCCACAGTAATTTGTTTTTGCAAATTCAAATGTCGTCAGGATGATGTCACTCTGTGAAGAAAACCACTCTAAGGGATGATGGGATTAGGTGGACCACAGTGGAGTAGATAATTTTTCCCCGCTAAAATGAGCAATACTCACTTATTTTTTTGCTATGCTAGAATATAGGTTAAGTGTTGCTACTCTATTTTTAAGTCAAGAACAACTGAAAATCCAGAAGTCTTACAAAATCTCCCTATTTAAAATTTGCCCATATTTTCCGTACTTTGAGAGCCAAACAAATCATGTATATGGGTCATATTTGGCTCACAAAGTTGCCACTTTCAACATCTGACTTTTAACCCTCTTTCTTCCATATCCCTGGCGCTTGCAGGGGAAAGTGATTCAGGCAGCTTCGCCTTCAGGGTTTCAACCAACCTGAGGAACTGACTTCAAGTTCTGTGATTCCACTCTGTACAGCCAATTCTAAATTAACAGCTAGCCGAGACTGAGTGTAGTTGAAGACTAGACTGAACTAGCCTTCTGTTTTTCATAACCTACATGCGCATTGCAAGTCCATCTTCCTAAGTCACCCCCAGCCCAATGTCTGATGTCCTAAAGGTGACTGCGAGTCACCAGTACCAGAACTAACAAGGACTCTGAGGTCAGCCAGCCCATTGCCTCATTTCCTGGCAAGAATGTGTACAAAACCTTCCAAGACCAATAAGTCTTCTCTCACTTCTACTCGAGAGCACAGCCCACTCTTCACAGCCATTGCTGACTTGGTAACATTTAGAATGATTAGCAGTTAATTGAAGGCCCCCTCTCTTAAGGGTTAATGGATGTTTACCTTGTGGTTACTGTACGTAATTTACCTTACTGAGGGGAACTGTATATTGATTATTTTTTAAAAACACTCTTGGGTAAAAAGACAATCTAGTTTTTGGGTTGGATATATATATTCAGGTGCTGATGATGTTAATAGGAGAAAACAAAATAATGTTAATTCCTACCTGAAATACAAATTCAGAAAGAAATCATATTAAATGCTTTTCATGTGGCCCTGCACTATTTTTTCTGTCCTTTAAGAAATATGCAGCCTCAAAACAGTAAATTAAAGGTTAAATTCTTTTACGTTATTGTATAGAGTTACCAAATCCCCTCCAAAAATTAATTTTAAAAAATCCTAAAACATTTTTTTGGGGATTTGGTTTTAGTCCCTGGAAGGATTCAGTAATTACTTCCCTCGTACCTCAGAGCATATTTTTCAAACAAAGGAGTCTAGAGTACCGATATAATGCAGACTACAGGCAAAGATTTATGATATCATAAACAACCTTCAAGGTCTTTTCTGTTTTTGATAGGTAGACCAAACCTGTTGGTATGTTAGCTTTTGTCAACATTTGTATGCATTGTTTTGGGATTCTCAGTTAATCAGTGTCATGAGGAGAGCAACCCACCGTGCATTAGACATCTTTTACAATTAATTACCAAGAAGCATGCGAGATTGTGAGATGCCTATTGACAAGATTCCTTCTCCCCCTCGATATTCTACTCACGGCCATGACAGCCAAATACGTGTAGTGTTCACATGCGGAAGACACAGACACCAGCACGCTGGCGGCCACACTTGAATTAATTCGAACTAGTGACCCACTGCCAAAGTAATGTTTAAAAAAAAGTTCCAAAGCTACCTCGACTTTCTCTTGATACCCAGGAACTGTTTTTCCTTAAAATTTTAAATGTTTAACTTGATTAGAATCAGAGATTTCTTTAGTAGAAATATTAACAAGTGAGGATTGTTCCAGCTCCAGATACATTCAGTAAAAGAGATGGAAACAGTGTTCCTGTCTTCAGGGAACTGAAAAATGACCAGCGGGTATAAGACAGGCAAGCAGTAAACAGCCTAAAAGCAATTACAGTAGGTCCTCATTTAATGTCGTTGATAGGTTCTGAGACCTTAAGCTGCACAATGTAGAATGACGCCAGTGTTAGCACAGGCTAACTGACAGAAACAAGAGTTAAGTTCCTACGGCACCTCATCAAGGCTATAACGAACCAAGTGGTGTTGAACAAAATGCTGTTATTCGAGGACCCGCTGTGGGTGGTCAGACCTCTAGCAAAGTCCGTGAGCTCCATGAGCTCTGCTAGGAAAAGCTCTGCTGAAAAGAAAGCAGTCTTAGGTTTGGAGCTGAAAGTCAGGGCTGGATTAACCAGTTATGTGCTGCGTGGTTATTGTGATGATTCTGCTCACCAGGCTTTGGTTTCTTCACTTGTAAACTGGGGGTGATATGACACCCTCTCTCCCAAGCTGTGCTGATTAAGCACTCAATGAAGTGAGAACCACAGAAAGTATCACTGCCACTTTTAGGAAACATACCTAAAGAAGGGTAGCGGGGTGGGCATTCAAGATCCTGTGGGAAGTAGTGTAGCTCACTCCAAATCTATGATGGGGGCACCTGAGAGGATGGCATCCTGATGGTGACAGTGGGAATCCCTTCTAAGGAGCGAGGGGTAACAAGGAAAAGGAAACTGTACTTATGACATGCGATATTTCAAAAATCATCAGCATGATACGCAAGTAGAGTAGAACTTATTTGCTTAATTTTGTATATTTTGACACTACTGACATTTGGGGCTCGGTAACTGTTGTGGGGGTCTGCCCTGTGCATTGTAGGATACTTTGCAGCATCCCCGGCCTCTACTTGCCAGGTTCTAGCACCTACTCCCAACTGTGCCAATCAGAATATCCCCAGATTTTTGCCAAATGTCCTGTGCAGGGCAAAATTGCCCCTGGTTGAGATCCATTGATGTGGATGTTTGCTTTCAACCAACTGATTCTCAAAATGCTAATCCGAGAGATAAAGTAATCCTTAGCGTTGGTGGTCCATGGTCAAGTGGGTGAGGAGGCAAACCAATACAAAACTTACTCTTGGGAAAATCACCTACTATGTCTCAGGCCCTTTCCCATCCATTGTCCTAGTTAATTCATAAATTGCTCTGGGAAGAATTATCTCCACTTTGAAGATGAGGAAACTGATCTTCATGGAAATAAAGTACCCAAGTATACAAGTAGCAGAACAGAAATTCCAACTCAGTTCTACAAGTAAAAGTTTCCATGCATTCAGTCTTGAAAGATCTCAAAGCACATAATACCTGAAGTAAGATTTAACTTAAGGGGTATCATGAATAAAAGAGTAATGAAAGTTTACTGTTTGATAAGTAACAAAAATTTGATGGAACCAAGACCATAAACATTGACTGACACTATTGCTTCAATGCTGAAGAGACAACAAAAATGCACATCTACATAATGTTCCCCTCTGTCCTCTAAAAGGGAGTAAAAATAAGCTCATCAAACTTGAAGTTCAAAATTTGATGTCAATAGGTTATATCACTAAAACTTATGTTGGAATAAGATAAGCAACATGAACAGATTCTCTTCAGTGTTTCCTTGATCTGTGGCTATATTTATAATGTCATTTGGAGATAACGGGCACAGATCTTTGAAGAATCTTCTAGGTGTCATAAAATGTCTATAGTGTGGTGAAAGATTCAGACAAAAATACAAGTATGTAGCTGAATCGAATAATTATAAAAAGTGCCAAATGCTTTGATTGATGCCGAGACAGAAAGTAAGGCATGGAATCTATTTTGCAGAGTGTGGTCATGATACACTTTTCTGAGAATAAGTTTAAGAAGAGACATTTAAGTGGAGACCTAAAGCATGAGAAGGTGAAAATTTTATAAAAAGTATAGACAGTGTTCTGAGACCAAAATGGCACACACAAGCGTTTTCCAATCTCAAAAAGTTGCAAATCACTGTCGTAGCACTTTGTTCATTGTGGGTACAAATAAAGATACACTATAATCCATAATAGATTCTCCCTATAATTAATCACAAATGATAACAAAAACAGACCAGGAGAAAGTGTGAAAAACAGGAAGATGAAGGAAAAAGTGAGATTCTTTGGTACAATTTTTCTCTTCTGACTTAGATTTGGCTATAAAATACTTCAGTTTAATGTTATTCCATTCATTCTTCTAGCAATAATGTAATTAGTACCTGATATTTTAATCTTTTTTTTTTTTTTTTTCATTTTGAAAGCAACTTGATCTTGGAGTAGAATGCTTGGGTTTGAAGCTTGGTGTCTCCGACACCCTAGGGTTATGAACTTGAGTAGCTTAATTAAGGCCACTGAGTCACAGCTTCCTCATCTGTAAAATGGGAATCATTCTTTTTAGTCATGTGAAAATGAAATTAGCTAGTAAATTGGAAAGTGCCTAGCATAATACCTGATTCAACACTTCTTTCTTTCAAATTAAACATACGAATTACATAAAAATGTGCCTTGTTTTGGTTTTTATCATCACACTATAATATAATCATGAATTTGTTCACATTCCTGTTTTCCCTTCCGAATTCTCAGCTCTTTAGAAAGAGAATGTGGGTTTTATTTAACCGAATAATTCCAGCACTCAGCAGTTGGTAGATGTTCATTAAAGTTTTGCTGAATGAATAAATGGCCCTGTCACAAAGAGAGATAGAATGATATCATCCCCATTTTAAAGATAAGAAAATAGGCCCAGAAAGTGACGGGACTTGCCCAGAGTCATATGGCTAGTAGTTGGCAAAGACTAGAACCAAGACACATGATTCCAGTTCATTATATTTCTACTTAGAAAGGCTGTGCCTGCTTTCATTTAGCATCCACTTAATAAAACAGTCAATGACCTTCTAATGCCAACCAGTAAGCTAGGTGCTGGGTACAAGCAGTGAATACAATCCATATGGTCTCTGTACCCACAGAGTTGCAGTTTAGTGAGGGAAGTATACATTTAAAAAAATCAATACCCAAATAAATAATTTCAATGAAAAAAAAAAATGCTCTTCCTGGGAAAAATAGGGGGAAATCCAAGTTAGGTTGAGATATGGGGAGAACAAACGTGAAGGAACCTGAGGCTAAAACCTGAAGGATGAGAAAGGTGAAGGGTAAGATGAGTGAGTTCTGAGGCAAGTGCTCTGTGTAGAATAGCACTTTCAGTGAAGGCGACACCGGTGGGATGCGCTCGTGGATGGGGCGGAGGCCAGAGGGGCAGACAAGGGCACGGTCATTCACGGGTTTTGGAGACAAATCAAGGATCTTCAAGTGCGATGGGAAGTCAGTATAGAGTTTTAAGCAGGATAACGACATGAGGCAATTTATATTTTAAAACCATCTGCTTATAAGAAAGATCATCTCAGTTGAGGGTCTAGGTGACCTTTGGAAGTAGAGAAACTAGTTAGGAGACTGGAACTTTAGTTGAGCCCATAGATGACGGTGGCTTCCATTAGAAAGGTGGTGATGGGAAGATGTGCAGAGAGGAAATATTTTGCATGTAGCATCAAAAGGATTTAGTGATAAATTAGGTTTTTGAGGCACGAGAGAAGTAACTATAAAGGATGATCCCCGTGTTTCTAGTTTAGACAATAGTATAAAAGAAAGTGCCATTGCTGATATGGGGAATACTGAGTGAGCAAATTTGGGGGAAAAGATCAATACTCCTGGTAGGACACATAATAAATGTGAATTGCCTATGAGATATTCAGTAGACATGTAGGTGTATACGTTGGAGCTACAAACAGAAGTCAGATCTGGAGTTAAGCTTGGGAGCCACCATCATAGAGCTGACATACAAACCCATGGCCAGAGAGAAAGGGAGCATGAACACAGGAGAGGCCCTGGGACTGATTCCTTGAGGAACTCGAGAATTGAGTGGGCAGATCAGTGAGATGGGCCACCAGGGACACTGCTAACATGTGGCTGGAGATACTGAGAGATCTGGGAGAATGAGGTGTCAGAGGATTGTGGGTCAAGAAAGAGAAGCGGCCATTTGTGCTGAATGCTATAGTCAGTAGAACATACCTTGCAATGTAAGGTCCTTAAGGCACAGAAATCTGAGTATACAAATTGTCTGAAGAGTCTAATGCTTCAGGTCACTCAGTAATTGAACTTTTCTCTTAGGTTAGATGTCTTTTGTTTGACCCAACAGACAGAGGTAAAGGAGTTACATGGAATGGATCCATGAATATTTGATATCGTCATCATTATTATCAATAATAAAAACATGAACAATTTATTGGACAATTATGATGGCCTGGTGGTAACTGTGAACTATTTCTCACTCTTTATTCTTTTGGATAGCCCTTTAGACAGGTTTAATTACTATCTGTTTTTAAAAAGATAAAAATGGAGTTTGAGAATCTGAATGACTATGATCATATAGCCATCAAGAAACAGTAGAAATTTGAATTATTATTTTTTCAATTCCAAAACTTACCTTCTCTGCCCATTCTGCTATGTCCTGGCTTTTCTCTGTATATGAACAGAGTTCTTGAAAAAGAAATTCTTTTTCTAGCCCTCATTAGAGTGCTTGCTGCACAGTGGGCTGTCAATAAATGGCTGATGGAAGGGGAGGAGAGAAGGAAAAGATAGAGGGAGAAAGACCAGAGGAAAATGAGACCAGATAACTTAGAACAAATCAATTTCTAAGAATAATCGGTTCTACTGACTGGTACAGACTTCGTGCTGTGCCACTTAGGTCTCCCTTAAGGTCTAGAGAACTCCCCAGATGCCGCAAGTGTTGTCTGTAGACCAGGCTTAGCTGTCCGCCCTTCTTTTTAGCTTGGCTGAAAACTGTCACCTTCATC
>NW_011888835.1:7060685-7064712 GCF_000151845.1 Pteropus vampyrus
CTAGAGAACTCCCCAGATGCCGCAAGTGTTGTCTGTAGACCAGGCTTAGCTGTCCGCCCTTCTTTTTAGCTTGGCTGAAAACTGTCACCTTCATCAAAGTCATGCACCTTTTCTGGAGAGCAGCTTGCATCCAATGACTGGTGGATGAGATAGGAAGGAGAGGCTGTAAAGAACCAGCCCTCCAGGTACAGCTTGGGACAACTCAAAGGTCAACCCTGGCTCCAAAATCACAGTCCAACTTTCCCCTCTGCCCAGTCCTGTTTCTTTCACTTCTTCCACGGTGTTGAACCTGAGGACACCACCCGATAAACTGTTTATAATACGCAGTTCTCCTCTGAGCCTGCTTTCTGGGGAACCCAAACTCTGAAAGGGTCTCACTAGGGATAGGGGTACCTGATTGATTTTCTGACATAAATATTACACATTGTCCATGGGGATTTTAAAACAGCCCAGGTGGCTTCCCTGTACCATCCAGCGTGCTTCTAGGTCACCTACCTCCACAGTCAGTAGATGTGTGTGCAGGGAATGAAAATGAATTTTAATATTGGTCTCTGTAATACATAATTAGTAAGATAATTCTGCTTAAAATTCTGTGTGTACATCACGTATCATAAGTGAGCATTTTACATAAAACACTATGTAATCATAGCATACTATGTATTTGAGCACTGTATAAATCATAAATACATATGAATATGCACACACATATTTTCATAAACATATGAACATCAATGTGTAATCTATTTTACTGAGGACTTGCTCTATGCCAGTCACTGTGATAAACGCCTGACATGAATTAATTCCTTTGATTCTCACAGGTGGCAAAATTACCTCTATTTGTTTTTCAAATGATAAAACTAAAGCCCAGAGAGGTTAAGGAGTCTGACAAAGACTTCCCAGCTAGAAGAGTTAATGACTTGAGTAAAATCCAGGACCGACAACTTCAAACCTGTACTTCTAATTACTACATCACAATGAACATTAATTTGAGCAAATTTCTTATAAAAATCTGTGAACTGAACAAGAGAATAACCAAAACAAAGTGAGACTCACTGATCCCTCATTTTGTAAAGCTGGGTTTTGTATAATGGGTTTCCTTATTTCAGGAGCCACCCAGAAATACAAAAAAGCCAAAGTCACAAACAACGAAACTACAGGGAAATATGGTGTTGTCCTTTGCCCCTTGCGAGAGCTACATTTTCTCAACAATTGAAGTGAGCTTGCCTTTACAATTGAAATGTTTTCCTTTGCATGCAGAGTAATGGAGCATGGCGGAATACATGCCTTCAGCTACAAAAATTTGTAAGTCAACACACACTCCATCAAGTTGTGACTGTGAGAACACACGCCCTCAGAAGCCAGGAGACAGCCTCTGTCAAAGGAAGGGTTGATTCCAATGAATACTGATCAGCCACTAAAAACAGAACTGAGATCGAAAAAAACATCTCATAACTGATAAATGTACTGCTATCATAACATCAACAGCTTGAATTCAATGAAAACTATATTGGTTAAATTAAGTCTTCTACATAAAGATGTCAAATGTTACAACTTCACTATTACAGTGAGGAATAGCTTCAAAATGTGCCTAACCTGAAGAATTAGATGATACTATCCTTAGAAATTACTTTATAGAATTGTTAGGTCTAAAGTCATAAATCTCTATTAGAACATCAAATTTCTATTGGTTTGGATTGCATTTCCCAGTGCTATGTCATCCCAATACAAGCTATCTGGACCATTTCTGTATTTGCTTCTTCCAAAAAGAATGTAAGTGTTTGTAGTGAATATTCTTGGAGTTCTCCCTTAATCAAAGAGTGCTATGAAAAGTGGACGGAACTGAAATTTGAATTTGTAACATTTCTTTTAGATTTTCTTTGATAGTAAAGCAATAGTCTCCCAAGGTTTCTTTTTGCCTTAGGTCCTGTGTATTCTCTAGATTAGATTAATACAACTTTGGGCTTTACTTAAAATACCAAGACATTAAAACCTCATGAGGCCAGAGAAGTCAGACCCTGTGAGAATTCACCTTTTAAATTGTCTAAGTTATGAGATCTCACACACACACACCACACACACAACTTCTGGAGATATCGGGATTGCTCAAATGTCTACTAAATGTGCTTCTACGTTTAACCTTGAGATTTTGCTTTCAGAATGTCTCTTCACCTGATTTTTTTCAGTCCAATTTATAAGATGAAAGGGAGTCTTTCTTGAACATGATTTACATTTCGTTTATTTGTTCCCTACAAATTATATTTTAAGCTCGATATTCTGATTTATGAAGCTCTATTTCTTTGTCTTTCCATAAGAAAAAAAGCACGTTTCCAAGATTAGATTCTAAATCATCCATTGTACGTAATTATGAAAACCTATGTAACGCAGGGAAGTTCGAGAAGAAAATCATAGGCCCACAAAAAGAAATAATTCAGTATAACAAAATCATTGAAATTAGAGATGAAAAAAGCTTATTAGGTCATCTATCAAAGAAAGTACGTGCATTTGACAGCCAAATTTAATATGCCAGAGATATTGGGTCATCCGAGGTGCCTCCAATCTTTTAATAGAGTAGAGAAGCTAAAAAAGAACATTTAAGGAGCAGAGTCCTTAATCAAAGGCAAGTCCTCACAGATCAAAATATCAGAGAGAAATATGTAAGAGGCAAAGGAGAGGCAAACGGAGAAATAACACTGAAACATCAAGGAGATAAAACTTTATTTGAAAGTTTTCTAGATAGAGATGAAGTTTCGTGTGATATCTGTGACATCCATGCTGACAGGTTCCAGGGACTGGGGTTCACGAGGAAACTGTCACAGCCAGAAGAGCCAGAGGGGTCAAAGGCCAAAGGATATTATTGGGTGTAAAACCCCAACCTTTCATCTGTGGAATGTAACAACCCTTAGAAATCAGCCCTGTTTTCCTTCCAGCGAAGAGCAAAGGCCAGTAGTAAACATTCTTCTGAGTGTGTGTGCTGGGGAGGGAGGAGATATGGGAGGAGGGGTTCTGGGCTGATAAAGCAGAAACATAAAGGAGCAGATGCTGGCATTTGCCAAGATAATCAGAGCAGAATTATGCAACGTTTTAAATATCTCCACTTTTTACCGCATGATCTTTGATAACGCAAATCTGTGATAAGCATAGTCTCGTTGATGTTTTACTGTATTTCTTCATTAAAAATTAATCTGACACTCGTAACTAGTTTCTACGGGCAACTTAAAAAAGAAGCCTGCCAGCGCACAGGCGGAATGGGATAAAAAGAACTTGCTGGTGAGCAATCTCTCAAATTTATCAGAATCTCTGTAAAGAGTCCACCCACCTGCCCTGTGAATTGGGTCCACAACTACTCTCCTGATTCCCTGCATCTCTCCTCACAAGCACTGAGGCTGGCACCTGCCTGTAGATGGAACGCTGCATCTTCACGCCAGCCTGCTAGCTGCTGTAAGACAACTAAGAATTCAACAGGATTTGTCTATTTCAACGCGGTCATTGTTGCAACTGGGCTAATGAAAACACAGGTAAAGAGATAAAATGTGCCCTAAACTGTTGAGTAAAGTGGGCTATAATTCTCAGTGGAAATGGGGAATAAAATCTCCTATACTTTTATAAATGGATTAAATAATATATAACCTTTGTGTTGTGTTTGTGTGGTTTCTTTTTTTTAAAATCGAGATGCAATGTATCAGTATGGTTAAGAGTAGGACATTTTTTCTCACTATGTATATATAATGCAAACATTAAGTCATATACCTTAAAAATATATAATTTTCATTTGCCAATTATACCTCAATAAAGATAGAAAAAAAAGAGTAGAAGTTCTGGAATCAGATTGCTGGGTTTAAATTCTAGCTGTTTCACCTATTTGCTTGGTAAATTTGAACAATAGCTTAAGTTCCTCTATCCTTCCTACATGTGTTAAGAAAAAGAAAGTATAGTATTCTTTATGTAATAAGGTTGCCATGAAGATGAAGATTAAATGAGACAATATACCTATACTCTTAGTATCTGCCACACAGGAAGGACTTAGTAA
>NW_011888835.1:7065052-7090426 GCF_000151845.1 Pteropus vampyrus
GATTGATTTTTCCTATACATCCTACTTGGTGTTTTCTGAGCTTCTTGGACCTGTGGTTTGGTACCTGCACTAATTTTGGAAAATTCTCGGCCTCCCAAAGAACATTCAAAAACTCTGTTGGCCTCATTTTCTCTTTTCCTTCTGGAATTCCAATCACGGGTATGTGACACTTTCTGATATAGAGGGTGGCTCAGATAGGCTGAGGCTTTCCTGATTTCAGAGTATCTCAATTGTTAGCCTGGAAATACAGTCAATACCAATTTAATCTGATGTTCTTTAGCTGCCATTTAAAGCTTCTGTCATTCAAATATGTAAATAGTGAGGTACATACAATCTTTGATACCTGTAAGAGTCATCAAGGGAGTTTGGTATACATGCAGATTTCAGAAAAAGGAATTCTGATTCAGTGGATCAGGGATGAGGTAGGGATGATGTATATTTACCAAGCACCTTGGATGAGGCTGAGGCAGTTGACCTGGGGTTATATTTAGAGAAACATCAGCTCAACAAATCTCTTATTATTTTCTACTTGTGGCACTCCAATAAGTTCTGTAAAATTAATAGCTTTCTGCCTGAACCTATACTTTCTTTCATTTATTTTAAAATTGTCTAATTTTAGTTCAAGAATGAACTGTTTTTAAACTCTCCTGTAATGGCTAAAATTAAAAGCGCCGAGAACACCAAGTGTTGGCAAAGATGTGGATGAACTATCAAGAACCACTAGTCAAAGTATAAAATGAAATCGTCACTTCTGAAAACTTTGAAATATCTATTCAGCCAAATGTGCCTAAGACCCCACATTCCCTGGGTATGGGAATGAGTGCTTCATCCCACCAAAAGACATGTACGAGAATAGGCATAGCGGCTTTACTCAAACTAGCCTCAGACTGGAAATCAGTCAATGCTCTTCAGCAATGGAATATAGAAATTAGGATATAGTCACCCAGTGAAATATTAGTCAGTGCTGAAGAAGCACAGACCGCAGTTATACTCGACCATATAGGTGAATCTCACAGAGAAAATAGTGAGTGAAAAAAAGCCAAGCGCAAAAGAATTTTTTAAAAAATGAATACATCTAATCAATGGTGGTAGAGTCAGAAGAGTGATTCCCTCCGAAGATAATCAGCTGAGAGGAGGCACGAGGAACTCTCCTGAGATGGCAGGAACATTCTATGCCATGAGCTGAGAGGTTGATATGAGCACGTGCACATATGCAAAAAGTTACCGAGCCACACATTTAAGGTCTGTGTTCGTTACTCTACGTAAGCTACACCAGGCAAAAAGAAAGGAAGGAAGAGAATGTGGGAGAGTGGGAGAAAAGGAGAAAGAAAGAAAGATAAAACCATTTTGCCCTAGAACTTGAAAATCTGGAAAACGAGTTTGAAAGTCCTTTGGTCTTTGCCACTAACGACTTCACAGATTTTATTATGTTCCTTCTTGGCCGTCATGGTCCCAGACTATAAAGAAGTCTAGATGAAAAAAATATTTCCTGTTAACAAATATTAACATTCAATGGAAATCATATGTGTAAACAGATAACAAGGAAAATCTTGCTGATTTTCTTTTGGCATTCTATGACCAGTCATAAAAGATATTTTCCGTGGATAAATACAACAAGGTTCAGTAACTTCAGAAGGCTGGAGAATGTTGGTGTAACTGTTACATAAGCTGGATTGAATCAGATTTGACTATTTCCCTCTTACCAGAAAAGAGTCTGTAAGAGGAAAAATACACAAGGCCTTCCCTGAAATGCCTGGCTTCAATATTTCTTAGAGACAATTAGGTTAGAATAAACACTATGCATTCTTTAAAAAAAAAATAAATCACAAAATGATAAACTCACGGGAAAATACTGAAGTTGTAGAAGAGGGAGGTCAGCCCTAGGTCTTTTTTTTTTTCCTTTTCTTTTTTTTGTATTCATTAAAGCATGGATAAAAATCTCAACTATATTTAAAATTTTTTATCTTTTAAAAATAACCGGGAGTGTCCTCTTCCTTGCCTTCTTGACAAATGCCACTGGAGGGTGATTGCTGGCTAGTTTCCTATTGCTGCTTCTAGATTATTACTCTATTCTCATAAATTCCTGTCTGCTTTGATGTCCATGCTATTCTCCAATCGCATCTGTACCTCTCTTGTCATTATCCACCGTCTCAGTCATTCACTCTTGAGGAATATGGCACCTGAATCCCAGACTCATTTTCACTGAAATCCCACTCTCTACCAAACAAATGAATCTATTATTCTACTGTGACCTTACTTCAATCACCCACCTTCATAACCACACTCCAGACTTTGTCACCACTGTGAATTACTTGAGCTCTTACAGTTAAAACTCTATCACCAAACCTCCTCTCTGCCCAGCTGTTCTCTCCAGCTATTCTGTCTTTCGACCTCATGCATACTTAAGTGCCTATACCTCCCTTTTCCCCTTATCTACAAATTCCCATGGAAGTTCATGGTCTCACTCCAATCCTATACTCAATTGCACACCAGACTTCCTTGACAATGTCTTCAAATGTAGTATCCTTTTACTTATGCTGCAAAAGACTAGCTAAATGTCAAAGATCATACCACTTACCTGCCTTCTCAATCTACACATTAGTGAAGAGAAGCTGCCCCAGTGTGTAGACCGCCATTACAGCTAAGTCCTGGTCTCCATCCTCACCTGGACCCTCAGACCTGTCCAACAGTTCTTTCTGTGAATCTCTTTTCGACTCTGCACTACTGCTATTCCAAATTCCCCAGTATTCCAACCTCCTTATCCAACCACTACTAACATCACTTAGAGAGAAATGTTCTGCTTTGCAGAGAAATGTGAGACTTGGCAGAAGAGAATTCTCTCAGTTCTCTGCTCTGACACCAACCAACAGACTCTGCTTTGGGATAGATGTAGACGAGTTTCACCTTACGCCTTCCTAAAAAGGATTCTGGAAGAATCAACGTGGTCTGCTACCTTGGATTTTCCAAATTATAAGTTTTGTAAGTTTTTCCAACTTACAAGTTTTGTATCAACTCTATTCCATAAAATGCCATTCTTATTGAATTTTCTATGTTAACTGATTTTAGTTTTGAAAGCTCTATTATTTGCTGATTTAAAAAGAAAGTCCACTTATTTAATCATCAAGAATTCTTTTATTTCAAGCGAAGATCAAAAAGCCGTAGTGGCTCCAAGGAACATAGGTAAAGCCTCTGAGTAAAAAAGAAATTTAATTTAATCCCAGCATGGTTACTGATGTTCTATGTGGTTTTATGCAAGAAATTTCAACTCACTATGCCTTAGTTCTCCCATTAAAAATAACAGAAAAGATGTTAATATTGCAAACTAAGCTCAGCTTATTGTTAAAGAAAATTAAATGATTTAAGAGGTTGTTATGAAATGAAAAACCCAAGATGTCAAGGTGAAATTACAAATGGGAAGGGTGTGTGTGTGGCGGGGCGGAGCAGGGGTGGGGGGATTGTTTCACTGATAAAGTTAACTTTTCAAATCAGCCTCCAATGGGAATGCATTTCATAAAAAAATAAGTTATAATCTTCACGATGTTTTGACTAGATTACTGAGGAGATGCGGTGTTGAGAACGATAATTTTTGCAATTTCCTGTCTGTTGTAGATACAGCAATTTCATTCTCTTCAACACATATCGAGTGCCTACTTTGTGTCAGACTTTTTTAAAAAACGATTAACACGATATATATTTATTAAATGCCCTCTACGTTGATTGCTTCCATTATGGTGTATTTGTACCCTTGGGGGTGTTCCAGATGATTCATTAGGGTGTGGTAAGAAAATATTAGACTGTATATTCATATTTTTTTTTGTCTAAAAAAATGAGAATCTATTAATTGGAAGGTCATGGTGTATCTAAGGTTTTCCCAAGAGAAAGGTGAGAATTCCATAGGCTCAAGAGACAGCAGTTGCTCACACTGAGTGGTGCCTGATTAGTGTACCGGTCTGCATACTATTTACGTGTGCCTGGTTAAGAAGATTTGTCGCTTATAACATTTCGTTTTAAGTAAACCGACTTACATAACCTAGACAAGAAAGTTAAAACAGTTCTTGAAAACCAAGAAAAATGGTGAAACTAGCCTTTTTACTCCAATGAAAAACATTTAATCAGCTACGCTATGAGGGAAAAGCAACAATATACTATTTTGATGGGTTAACAATTATCAAGAAAGACTAATTTAAATATGTATTTATATTCACTATTGTTAACTATGAATGTCACCTTAAGCATATCTTTTTGTCTTGATAGTCAAATATTTAAGAAAATTTTATATTTATCTTTATCAGATCCATTTTTATTTTCTATTTCATAAAGAGCATAATCATTAGGCTATTTATTTATAAACTGTATACACGAGTATTTGCACATTTTGGACATATATGGTCAAAAGTATTTTCCATTGGGGTGTGTGATCGAACACCTGAAAATACATGAAAGCTAATATAGGGAGAAGGTTAAAGAGAGAGAGTGGTTCTATGTCTGACTGTATACAAAGGAGTAGGGACAGTCCAAGGTCAAGTTCAAATATTACCACAAGGGCTATGAAAAATTTCTCACATGGAATATTATTTTCATTAATGGTCCATATGGTGGTTCTAAAATATGGACTTGAATATTTTAACTCTCTTTTCATTGAGGTGTAGGGACTATGTCTCCTCCCCTAAGATCTGGGTAAGTTTGTATCTGTTTTGACCGATTGACTTTGTTGTCAATAAAAGTCATTCATCATTTTTTTTTGGCATTTGGGATGCTTGCTATTCTATGGAGGAAGGTATCTGTCAAGTAAGAGATTCGACTACCCTATGCCAGCCAAGTTGGAGACACATGTAGGTGAATGGTTCAGGCTGTGTCAAATCTTCTGAGCCATATGTGTAAGTGATGCCATCTTGAACCTTCTAGACAAGTCGATCTGTCAGGTAAATGTCAGCAAATGACCTCAATTGACATTACAAGATACAGAAGAATCGCCCAGCAGAGCCTTGTCTAAATTCCTAAAACAAAAAAATCTCTGATATATGATAAAATGGCTTTTTAAGGCCATAAAATTTGGGGGTTGTTATATAGCAATAGACAAGTATAAAAGAACTTGTAACCAGAAGTGAGGTGCTAATACAACAAAAAGCTAAACAGGTGGCATTGACTTTGAGAATAGGTGGTTGGAAAATGATAGAAAGACCTTGAGGAAGCTTTCAGAGAAGCAAGTGAAGAAATGTTATCAGAAAGAGGAAAATGTGTTGGAAGTTGGAAGAAAAAAGACCCTTATTACACACTGGTGGAAATTTTAGAAAAAAATGTTGCCTGCAGTATTTTGTAAAACCTAAAATGTACTAATAAATTGAAAAACCTAGCAAAGGAAATTTCCCGTAGAATATAAAAAGTTTCAGTTGGTTTCTTTTAACTGTGTTTCATAAGTTACAGATAAAGGGAGATGAGCTAAAAAAGGAAATAAACTATTTCAAGCAGATTAAATAGAAAGGAGTCGGTCTTGCTTTGCTCAATGTAAAATGATTTCTCAATTCGAGAGTCTCTCAGCAGAACATTATCAAAGCCAGAAAGGGTATAAGGGCAAAGACCGAACCCAGGATGTCGTAAAGAAGGTGTGGTCTCATGGTAAATGTGAACCCAGGTATGGCTGGCTATAAAGCCACTTTTTAACACCTCAGAAGACCTGAGGTACTGTATCATAGATCATTTTAACAAAACAGAACAACAACAACGAAAACCAAGTACCAGAAGGATCTTAAGAGTATGCCTTATAGATTCTCTTTGTTGAACCACAGGGATTCTAAAAACATCTTAAAGGCACTATCCATAGCAGCCTCACAGAAGATCCATAATAGAAAAGGCCACGTTTCAAATACTTTTACACATATGACTTTTGTCTTATAGAGTGAATTCAAATAAGGTTTCTAGAAAACCCACAAAGTTTCTAATGGAATTGTAAGAACACAATACACTGCCAGCGAGGACTAAAATGGTCAGATAAAAAGAGAGCTGTGCACTCTCTAAACTCCATGAGTTGGAAACAAGCTGAGACCACTACTCAGCTGTGAACAAAGGCTACTTCTGTGGGAAAGGAAAAAACAATTCAAAGGGTAGAATCACAAGTATACAGCAGGGAATGACAATTTATAGCCATGGGCCAAATTTAGGTGGTGACCTGATTATATATACGTCCAATGAGCTAAGGATGTTTTTACATTTTGAAAAGATTGTTAAAAAATGAATAAAATTCAACAAAGACCACATGGGGCAAGTAACAACTAAATATTTACTATTTGGCCCTTTACAGAAAACATTCACTGACCTTTATCTAGAGGCTGAAGCCAAGAAACACAGAGATTCATTCACAAGGAGCAATAATGGGTCCCGATCAGGACAGTATGGCCCTGGCTGTATTTCAGAACTGATATGGACTTGCATCGATTGAGGTTAACCTATGCCTGTTCCACCATTTTATGTTGCAAGTCACATAACTAGTCTCTGTTGTTGACTGATCTTCAGATAGCACCTAAAGTAGAAGTTTCATCTCCACCTGATTTAGGTAAGATCCTGGGTCTTGTGCCTGAGCCGGAGATCATAATGGGATGGGTGGGTCTTATAAGAGGTTGAGTACAATATAAACACTGAAAAAAGTGTAGTTTGTTGCTTGTGGAATGACCTTGGTGTTTTTGAACCCTGTCTGCAAAATTCTTTTATACTCCTCTCATAAAGAGGTGAAATCTCTGTCTCCTCTTCTGGAATCTGGGAGGGCTTGTGTCTGCTTTGACCTACAGAGTATATCAGAACTTATCACATTAATTCCAAGGCAAGGTCACAAAAGACCATGCAGTTTCTGTCCAGTTCTTCTGGGAGGCTGGCTCTGGGAAAAATCTCCCCCACGTAAGGATTCTGACTGCCCTAAGACCTTGCCAAGCTGGAGTAGAGTGCAGTCAGGTTTCTTGATAGTCCAGCTGAGCCCAGATTTTTAGCCAAGACACCAGACATGTGATTGACGCTGTCTTGGACCATCCAGACTGGCCTATCTATCCGCTAAGTACCGCTAATGCCATGAGGATCGCGAGACTAACTCAGCCAAGCCCTTTCTGAATCTGTGACCCACAGAATCTGTTACGTATATATAGTCAATGTTTCAAGCAACTAAGTTTTGAGTATTTTGGTAAGCAGCAATAGATAACTGGAACAGTTCACTATGTAAATGTAAGACACTCTGTGGTGTGGTGGTGCTGTAGACCCAGTCATGTGACTTGCTTTGGTAAATGGAAGGTCAGGAAATGCAACAGAAGCAGAAGGTTGAATACCGCTTGCAAGGCTGACGTTCTCTTGCACCTCCATCATCGCTATGAGAAGATATTCCTGGGTCAGGCTGTTGGCAGGTAAGACATGGCAGCAGAGCAGAGTCCCAGCTGTTCCTGTCATCCTGGTCAAGTCTGTCCTACACAAATGAACAGCCAGCTGGTTCACAGACAAGTGAATGAGCTCAGGCAAGACCAGAAGGACAACTCACCAAATCTGGCCAAGCTGTGAAACTGTCAGCTAAATATTGATTGTTTTAAGTTATTCATTTGGAGGGTATGTATGCCATGTACTTTTCATAACAATAGATAATCAATGCAATGGGAGTTTTTATTTCAAGTCACTGCCTTAATAATAATATCTGGTTTCTAACTGATACAGTTTTGTGCATGGTCTCTAAAACACTCGGCATATCCCAATGATTTTTGTCTATGTTGCCTTATCAATCCAGAAAGTTGCCTTCTTTCTGCCTCTCCTACTCCTGCATATTCATAAAAGCCTAGCTTACATTCTGGGATCCTAGAATCAACTTAAATCATTCTATCCCACAATGGCTTCACCTCTGATTCCTGTAGAATTCACTTTTTGAACCACTTCTTGACAATTAACAGGTTGCTTGGTGGCTTTCAGATGTTACTTATTTTTGTGTTTTCTTCCTCCCTATAATTTAAGATCTCTGATGGGTGGTATCTTGTGTCACACTGCTTCCTGCCCTTCCTCCCAGCCCCTACAGTAAGTAGCCCAGTTTCATACACATAATAGGTGTTAAATGAATATAGGGAGAAAGCGAAGAATGCACCAGAGCTTCTGAAAAGGTCTTAAACAGAAAGAAACAACAGAATACACATTTTATAACATGGCTCACAGTCATTTTCTATTACTTCAAATTCGAAAGAATAATAGAGCTCTTTAAAGAAGATAATTGAGCAATTTGGTACAGGGTCAGGGGGTGGGAGGGAAATCTGCTGAAATCGTAGATGTTTTTGGTGATTCAGAGTCTTTATGGGTAAAAAGGTATTAAACAATTGCTGTCAGGCTTGACTATCTGCCAAATGACTGATCATAATGGCATAGTTGTATTTCCCAACTTGGAGTTTTTGCAAGTCATTAATAAACTGCACAACGTTTGCCAGGTGTTTGGTTGAAGCATGCTTATATAAAGAGTTTGGAAATATTTATATTCCACAGAAATCCTCCCACTGTACTTAGAGTTAAAACAGAAGAATCATTTTCTTTTAAAAGGCTGTATTTCTCAGAAAAGGGCATTATATTTCCAAGAATCATAAAGAGAAGCGTTACTCTGCATCTTCTCTTTGTCTCAACTTCTTCGCAGAGAAATTACCTCTGAGGATAATGGGTAGGCTGAATTAGCAAATAATCACCTGCCAAAAATCACATTATAGTGACAATGTACCATATCTGAATTTTTTCTTAAAAATAAAAAAGAGTAGTAGGAAATAACTTTTCACTATTTGTTGAGAAAAAATAAGTCTTCTTTATACCCAATCTACTTCAACTTCAACTGCAAGGAGAGGTTAATAAGCACAGTTATTAATTTATCTTTCCTTTTACTTTTGAAAAAGGAGTCAGTTGGTCTTTCTCAGTCCTTACATCAGACATTAAATATAAACATAAACATGTATTCCACAGTGAAACAGATTTGTGTTGAAGGTATAGCGTTTGGAGATGGGCTGGGGAAGACCTCCTGAGCCCTATTAAAGGACAAGAATAATCCCTTTCATATTAACCCCCCCCCCCAAAAAAAAACTAGTATTGCTTATGAGGCAGTATGAAATAGTAGGTTTGAATAACCTTATCCACGAAGAATGTTCTGGTTAAAAGTAAATGTCTAAGGCCCAACTGCTATTGCTTTATTGACCTAATGGTGATACTGACCAGACTGACCACTCCACTTACACACAGTAGGACACCTAACATTGAAACTGATTCATTTACATCCAAATATAACTTGAGAGAATCTTTCAAGAGATTGCAATTGGCCATCCGTCACCTCCCTCACATCAATTAAAGCACAAAACTTGAGTACCAAAGGGAGAATCCTACCAGGACTGAAATGGATGGATAAGGAGGTACCCACTGAAAGTTCAATTCTAACCCAAGACGTGAGAATACCTGTTAGCTTGTGTGAAAGCTCCCCCTAGAGGAGCTCAGAAGAACTGCAAAACTCAAGTGAAAAATTACAACCGCAGCTCTTGTCCAGAAGGTTAAGCATTCCTTTCGGACAAATGAAAAAATACCCCTCGCAAACATTTCTACCAAAGACTACTTTACAAAAAGCGTGTGTGTGGGGGGCGGGGGTTGGCCTCCATTCAAGATATTTTATTATTTAACTGGTATCTCTAATGTGAAATAAGACGCACTGAATAAACCATACCGCCACGCTTGCCCTGTCACCAGCCATGACTCGTCTCCTTCAAACAACTGTAGGAAAAAATACTATTAAAACATAATGATACCTGTGTTCTAAGGTATTATTGTTTTGTGTGTAGATTGCTACCAATAATTAGTTGCTTTATGTTTTGAGAATGACATGAAGGAAAAAAGACAATTCTTAGCAAAAGGATATATAATTAATTGAAAAGGAAATTATTTGGCTGAATGAGAATCTGGAGATTCTGCTTTGTGTTCAAGATGAGCACATCATAAAGCTAACTCTTACTGAGGGTGTGAAAGAATTAGGAGATTGGGTTCTACTCTAGGATCTTTAGTAATCATTTTCATCTAAAATAAACGGGCCCCTTTTAAGAATGAGCTATCCACTCTGCCCAAATAAGCAAACCTCAGGGCACCTTCCACATGCAGAAGTGGCAACTCACAAGTCGGGATCTGCCCGTTTTGGCCTAGAGCTATAGAGAGGGCTTCATCGACTACCAGTGCCCGAGGCCTCAGATGACTCAAATGATCAACCATTAAAGTTGCCTCAATATTCTCTTATCTAATGTAGCTTTCTCAGTTTCCCTTTAAAGTTTTTGGAGACATTTCCCCCAGCACAATGAAGAAGAGCCAAAAAGGCTCTATATGACGAAAGGAGCAGAGGGTGCCCTATCGGATCAGGGAAGCTCTGATAGTTTAATGACAGTTTATTCGCTCCTGCTGAAGGGAAATCAGTTTGCAGTTTGTAACATGCATTGTCCACCTGAACCACTAAACCACAGTGTATGATGGCATCAAATGCGGATGCCGGGAAAGACACAGAGAAAACGCTGTATGAAGTGATGTGCTTCATAATTATATTATTAACTATATGAACTATTATTATTAACCATAATTACAGAAAGTTATCAGACCAGTTAAAGAATTTAGGCCAAGAGGAATTACTTTTTTTTTTTTTTTTTGCAGGGCATGTTACTCAAATTCTGTCAAAGGATAATCAATACTACACTTTTAGTTAGTATATCTCTAACATGCCCTAGGGAGTCAGCTGAAATAATAAAAAAAAAATCTTTAAACTTGGGCAGAATCAAATAACAAAGACTTGGTTTCAACTAAGATCACATTTAGCTTGTTGAACTAAATGTT
The DNA here is from genome assembly GCF_000151845.1 of Pteropus vampyrus. NCBI lineage: Eukaryota > Metazoa > Chordata > Mammalia > Chiroptera > Pteropodidae > Pteropus > Pteropus vampyrus. The sequence continues at coordinate 7,075,895 of NW_011888835.1, forward strand.
GCAGGTGCCAAAATTCCAGATCGAAGAAACTGTGAAAACCAAACCATCTAGTAGTGTACGATTTCATTCATTTGAGCTTGATGAGCCTGACCAGGACTACCCACGATGATCAGCACAAGGGGATCACAAGATAATCCTTAAACTCCATTTAACCCGCCCAAGCTTGTTCCCCCATCCCCGGTACCTCTATCCTTCTCTCTTATTTCACTCCTCAAATACTTAACTGCTATATTTATTTGATGAGTAATATGTGTATATTATTTGCGATTATAAAATACAAAAATCTGGTTTTGGTGATTCAATCAACTTGGTGCATTTTGATTTTTCAGTGTTCTCAAGTGTCTAGAGCATAAAGAAATGAGGACTTTTTGGCCTTTATGAAATGGATTCCACGAAAACCATGACAGCAGTATCAAACTGGCACGTAATGGAAACGTCCATAGGGTGTCCAGAACGCCCCAAACCACAGAAATGTTGGCCCGATTGCCCAGATAAGCCCACATCTGTGGGAGCCGATAAGCATGAGGATCCCACCATGTAAGGTCCGTGTAAGTTGGACACCTGAAGACAGACGATGCTCAAGCCTGACCAGCGACATCACGAACGGGTCGCTGAGAGCCGAAGACTCTGACCTTCTGACCTGTCGTAGCCACTGGCCGGGGACCGACGCACAGCTCTCTCTGCTGCCAGTCAACAGAGCTCGCTTTGGAGACGCCAAGGGCTTTCGCCCCTTCACTCTGTCGCGGAAGACTCCACCTCCCCTCCCTGGGTGTTGTGTGTCAACCTGCGTTAACCTGACTGGTTTATCTGAGAAGGTCCCACTCAATAAACCTGGCCGTGTGGAAAGACGCAAATGCGTTGCAGGGCGTCACTTCGGTAGCTGCTTTCTTCCTCACGACGCCAGAAAAGGTTTTTTCATTTCAACAATCTTGGAAAAAAGTGTAGCCAACAAAAGTTTCTAAATATCATCCTTTGGGGGATTTTTTTTTTTTTAAATAAATGGAGCTAAATAGAATTAGGTTAACAAAGAGACGTAGGGAACATATGTGTTTGCACTAAAGAAATTCCAGATTCCCAGAAGCGACAGTGAACTTTAAAAAGTCCAGCTTCCTCCTCCGGGCTGTGTTCTTCATTCTGCTAGCATTGGCCATCTACTAATTGCTTAGCAAATGTTTATTGAGTAAATTAATGAGCACGAATTTACAAATAATTGAACAATTAGTAGGTAATGAATGATTTGTAAATTAGCAGTTTATAATAAATTACAAATTATTTAGTTAATCAGTAAATAATTAAACTCCACTAGAGACGATAATAAAATATTCAGTAAGTAAACAAATTACTGAAATAAGAAAGGAAGATACCCCTAAAAAGTAAACGTCTGAACTGCAGAATATTTGCAACGCAAAGAAACACCATTATTTTCAAACACCGTAAGCTATAAATGAGTACTGAAACAAAATTAGATAAATTAGTGAGGACCGCAATTTACTGTGCCACCTTGCATAATAACGTATTATTAACAAAGATTTCTTTAATATTCAAATGCTAAATGCCCAATTTAGAATCTCACTGTTAAAATATGCTTGAGGTTTTCTATTCAAACCCCATTGTTTTGCAGATGAGGAATCTGAGCCCCATTTCAGATGTATATGACCTGCCCAAGTTTGGCTAGCTGTGCTAGCCAAGTAACTCAATGCCTATTTCTTCAGTGGCGACTATGTGTCATTTCTACGCACTAGGCCAATTTTTGTGACTTAAGAAGTAGTGGGCCCCAAATAAATGAGGATATATTTGCAACACTTATCCTTTTAAACTATGAAGTTTCAGAGATAGGCACCTACTATCGATCACCTTCTGAACTTGACCTGGTTTTTACTCTTAGTGGAACAGGCAACGATCATTTCTATTGATGCTGCTTCCAAGAAGCAGAGTAGAACTGTTTGTAGATTAGATTTGTTTCCTAGCTTTTCTTTTTTAAATGTACTAAGAAAATACAACTTAAATGAGTGCAGCCAGAGGTGATAAAGAGGGAGGGATACAGATGACAAAAACTTCCAAAAGAAAGCCAGCCAGTTTCTATAATCAAAAGCAAACACAATGACAAGGATAGTTTTCCAACCAAGAAACAGGTTTTTGCCACTACCGCATCCAATATATGATTAAAGAGAACTATCAGTAAAACATATGTTTTTCCATAGTTCATCTGCCCCTGACATTTTGCTAATTACCTCAAAAAAGCATTTCGGTATAATTTTCTGTTTTCTTCTATTTCTAGTTAAAGCTAACAAAATCTTGTGATGAATAATGCCTTCGATGTTAAATGATCTTGAACAACCATGCTTGGGATATGTACATTATTCTAGAGTTCTGATTCGGCTAAGACCATCTTCTCCTTGGTTTCAAAAATTTCCCCCTACAGTTGGCATGTTATACAGCATAGAACAGCATTGAACGTTCTCTATAATAGCCAACTATGACTGTGGTGAGCATTTAACGAGGACAAAATGATGAGAGTAAGGACGGCAGAACTTGCCTTGGACTGGAGTGAAAAATGGAAATTGAGGTGTCGGGGAGCTGAGTACTGCCATCTACTGGCTATGTGTTCCGATCAATTTTTCTTAACTTTTTGAGCTATAGATTCCTCATATGAAAAAAAAGAATCACACTACTATATCAACAGGGTTCTAAGTGTGTAATGTGTGTGAAATATCACTTTATAAATTTCAAGTGTGCCACAAATATCAGCGGGAAATTTCTTATAAGTAACAAAGTCTACAAAATTCTGGGGACATCCTCAGAATAGGTAACTGAAGTCATTCAGAAATTATTTAGAGAAACTAAGTGGCCTCCATTTCATATTCCACAATGACATTTTTTTGTTTGTTTGTATCCAGCTATAACAGCATCCTTTCCTCTGTAACCACCTACATTTCTTGGGAGACTAGTCTTTGACTTGAACATGATGCGAGTATATTTTGCAAAAAGAGGTAACTGTATTTCATCCCCCTTCTTCTGTGTGCTAATCTTAATCCTGATCATCACTGTGAATTTACTACCAAGTGGCAGATTTGGGGTTAAGATCCTTCCAGAATGACTACAGATACGCCTCTAGTACGCCTGACCATCCTCTGAAAGATTTATAAAGAAGGACATTGGCAACATGTGACCTTTTGAAACTCCTCACAGTACGTTCTCTCTCCAGAAGGAATTCTAATGTCCTCCCGTCATGTGTTACCTGCAGCGTACCGACCACTGGGGAAAGAAACTGAAAATTTAATGAATTTAAGAAAAGCTGTTCCAGCTTTTCTTTTGGAGGAGCCATGGGGAAAGGGAAGCCGACAGAAAGAAAACATTTAGAGAAATTACACTGCCTCCAAGGGTGGCATCTGTAGAGAATAATGACAGGGATTTGACCATGTTTTACTTTTCTGGTGCCCGTTTACCCACGGGGCGGGTTCTCCTACTGTCCTCGGCCATAGCCGGGGCAAAGGTGAAAGAATCTGATCAATGTCAGAGGTACAGAAGCTTGAGAAAGAAAATGATGACTCTCACAACTGTCTCTATTGACATGGAGATTAAGGAGCAGGAGCGTGGGGTGCCATTCTGTGTGTGTCTGTGTGTGTATGCATCAGAGTATGAGATAGAAAAATTCAGAACACAACTGAGAATATAGGATGGGCATATAGCCAGGAGAGGGAGGGAGAGCAGGGTGTTGAATGGAGAAGTATATGGGACCAGACATACAATTTATCTGGAAAGTGGAAATATATACAACAACATCCAGAGAATAACTACTAACAGAAAGAAAACATTTTGCATCTAACAACTGACATGGAAATGCATTTGCCATATATTTTTAAGTGGAAAGAAAAGGCTATTCCACTCTCTAAGGTATGACATTCTTATAAATAAATACATGTGCACGGACAGGTCTGAAAGGATGCACATCAAAATGTTTGTGCCAGTGATTATTTCTGGATATTGGATTTAGAGGGGAATTTTACACGTTGTGTGTGTGTGTGTGTGTGTATTTTCTAATTTTTCTACATTGAATATTCAAAAAGGAAAAAAATAATTTTTTAATAAAACTATATGACTTCTAAATTTCTTTCATAGCCATCACTCGGAAACCATATTTGGACAGAGGGAGGAAGAGGTTAGAATAGGGGTTGGGAAACTACAGCCTGTGGGCCAAATCTAGTCAATCGCCTGTTTCTGTACATAAAGTTTTATTGGAACAGCCGCCTCATTCATTTACAAGCTACACCGGCAGAGTTCAGTAATTGTGACAAAGACCGCATGGACTGCAAAGCAAAATGCCCCTATCTGGCTCTTTACAAAAAAAGGTTGCCAGCCCCTGGGTTAGAAGAATCCTTCTCCTTTTATTAGATTATCCACTGCGCCTTACTAGCTGTGTGAGCTTAAAGAAGTCATGACCTCTGTGTCCATTTCCCTACATGCGAAGAGAAGGACAGTTCACCTAGTATCGTTAGTGCATAAAAGTGCTTAACACTGTGCCTTGTACACTAGACAACTCTCAAACACATTACCCTACTTATTATCTATCTCCTTTATTCAAGGTACATCATTCCACTATTATGTGAAACCTAATGAAACTGCCATTTTTTGTTGGTCAAAATTGTTCAATATTAGCAATTTTATACTTGAGCCACGCACTGTTCTCATTTCTTCTGTGTAACTTATAATCTCTGAGATAGTGTCAACGTCACCGAGGTACTCTTGGGTTAGCTAATTTGCCATGAAGGTCTGGGAATAAGCCAGACATTGGGATGTCTGAAAGAATAACGCTATATTTGTATTGAGCTTGGTTACTTGTGAAACAGGCAAATTAGCAGTAAGTACCTATGGTGTGACAGATTCTGTACTCATGCTCTGCTGCCATAAACAAATTTTTCAGATGAACGATATTCTTTCCACCCTACAATATAACACCTGTCTCTTGAATTTCAGTGGGCCCAGCAAGCTTCCACAACACTGTGCCAATCATTCTCGGCACCGAGCAGAGATCCAAACACAGCCTGCCAAAACATTCCTGGGAAGACCTCTGTGACAGGAAGATGGGACTCCAGATCTTGCAAAACTTCAAGAACTTGTCATTCAAGTTACACTTACAGATGGCACTTTGGGACTTAGTACAGTTCCCAAAGAGTTCTTTAAAAAAGGAAAATGAGGCTTCTCCAAGAACGAGACAAGAAGACAGACGCGAACATCAATGGAATATAAGAAGCTGCAGATAGGAAAGGATAGGATAAACTCATGAAAAGGAGGCAAATCAGGAACATGAAGGACTGATCAAAGTATTCTTATCAACGGAAATGAAGAAAAGCTTTAAGTTCAGTGCTAAGCCTATCAAAGGAAGAACAAACTCAATTTAATCCCATCAACACTTATTAAATGCCTATTTTATGCCAGGCACTAGGTTAACACAGCTAAGAGATAGTAAGATAAATCAGATGCTTTTCTACCCTAGAGGAGTTTCTGAGCTGGTGGAAGGAAGATAAACATGTAACCAAATAATGCTAATAAGACGTGATAAGTGTTATAATATTAATAATACCTGTCATTCATTCATTGCAAAAAAAGGTACAGAAAACATAGAATGAGAAAATTAATTCTGCTTAGAAAGGCCCAGGAAAGGTAGGCAAGAAAGAAAGAATTTCAGTTAGTCTCCGAAAATGACCAGAAGTTCACTAGATGGGTATCGGAGCAGGAATGAGGGTGGTCTACTGCAGCGTCAGGATAGGAAAGATATGAGAAATGGCTAAGATGAAGCCGAAGAATGTTTATGAGGGGCCTCAGATGCCAAGATTAAGGATTTGGACTTTAGCCAGTAGGCATCAAAGTCTTTTTAAGCAGGAAGTGACCTGGTCAAGTCTGATTTAAAAAGACCAAAGAAAAGATGCTTTCCTAGAGAGCCACAAAATAGGATCATAAGAGGCTGTTCAGGTGAAAGACTGTGGAAACCTAGGCCAGAGGGATGGATGGTGGTAAGAACGGCCAGGAGGGGATATGCACAGGGTACAGAATGTTTTCACACTGAAATGCAAAGCTGGAGGCCGACAATCTGAAGACCCAGAAGAAAGGGAAAAACAGACAGACAAAATTCTGGTGTGAGAGGAGCACAGTAGGGTATTATCCTTGGGAGGGAGAGAGATCTCTTCCTCAGGGATGTAAAGGAAGCAGGTTACGAGGGGTAAAGGCAAATAATTCTGCAGGGAGGATGTTAAGAAAATTCATCACTATTAATCTTGACTCTCAGAATAATGAAGGGGAAATGATGAGAGGGATGAGGGCTTTGTGAAAGGGAGCTAGGTATGAAACCGTGTTTGGAACGAGCTAGATATAGATAAAAGACTTACTTTTGGAATATGAAAACAAAAACAAATGAACAAAACAAAAACAAACATACAGAGGCAGACAACAGATTGGTGGTTACCAGAGGGGAACAGGGGAAGAGGGAGAGCAAAATGGGTAAAGGGGGCTCAATCATGTGGTGACAGATAGAAACCAGACTTTTGGCGGGGAACATGATGCAGTACATACAGATGTCAACTGATAATGCTGCACACCTGAAACTTATGCAATGTTACAAACTAATGTCACCTTAATAGTAAATATTAAAAATACATACACACACACACACACACACACGTATGCATGCAAGAAATATCCAGTAGCTTCAGGATCTACCTGAACCAACAACTCATACGTTGGTAATCTCTCTCATTGCACATTTATTTGATTTTTTTTTCCAAGAATGCTTTGAATTTGTCACTTCACTTGTCATCAAAGATGCTATATCATTAATGGGTGTTGAATGACACTCAAGAGAGGAAAGTCTAATTTCCTTAGCCTGACACTCAAAGCCTTCTCTAACTGAAGCTCACAGAGGTTGAACAGACTTGGCCAAGGTCACATACACAGAATAATCAGTGGAGGAGATTTCATCGCAGGCCTGACAGCCCAAGCTTTCTCTACACTTTCATAACTATTCATGATATGAAGGTCGGCAAAAGCAATTAAACAACAACCACATTACCCAAAAGTTAATGTGAGAATTGAAAAAATATATTCAGGAGGCTAAAAATGAGGAACATGAGAGTCCGAACACAATGGCCTAAAATGACACTGGTCAAGGACTCTTGAGGACAGTCATATTTCATTCAAAACAGTGCCACAGGATCTTAAATATAATCAATTACATGATCATGGGCTTTAGTTTCCTCCACCAGTGACACTGGAATCATGCTCAGCACCATAAACAATGCCATCTGAAGGAAGAGTCACCGGGCCACTCAGCAGGTTCCTCTGCCAGGGTCTAAGTTCTAATCCCCCAGTAAATACAGTGATAGAGGTTCTGCCCGTGCAACCTGGGCTCTGTGAGGGTGGCGGCTACATGGCCTATTAAGGATCAAACAGGAATTGGGAGCAAAACCAAGGGGAGGGGCGATCTCCAATTTTGCAATCTGACTTCAGTACTTTCCAGAACCCACAAAACAGACACAGTGATTAACAGTCATCAGTAAAAAAAAAAAAAAAAGGAATCAAATAGATACAGAAGCTAAAAGGCAGGGACTTATCGAAAGAGATTGTGCTTAATTGATTTAATCTCTCTGATAGGGTAAAATGCTCAGTGTTCAAAGTCAGCAGCAAAGGAAGTTAGACGTTTGGTCACATTTGATTTAGAATCATGTGCCATTCTCAAATGGGACTTGAGGAGTGGAATAAAGAGGAAGAAAAGAGAGAAAGAGAGAGAAAAGCTGGATCTGGGTGAGAATGAGGAGGAGCTTGAGTCTGTGGCCATGTACAGACTTCATTCTGCTTCTGGGATTTGGAATGGAAAACCGCACTCGCTAACAGGGTGTCTTGCCCATTTTAAGTCTTCACTCTGATTACTTCTAAGCAAGGGAACCTGCTAGACTTACTCCTGAGAATGATCTCCTATTCTCCCACAGCAATGTGACCTAGCGTTTAACACATTCTGGCAATCTGAGAAGCTGTGTGCCCTTGTTACGTGAATAACAGGAGCTGGGAGGTCCCTCCCAGTCTGACGTCCCGTAAATCAATGGTGTCCAGCTTTTCTATCTCACTGAAATTAGAATCGTGCGTGGCTCATAGTGGTCCTCATTAAATGCTTATCAAAACGCTAATAATTTTATTGAGCCCCTACAACGAGCCTGGCACTGTTCTAAGTATTTTCCAGGTTTGACTCCTTTCGTTGTAGCCAGCCTGTGTGGGTCGGTCCTGCTGATGTTAAGTGTCCTGCAATGGCTTGAGTCGCCCACTGAACTCCAAACCTCACTTCCTCATCTGTAACAGCTTCCAAGATCAAGAGCTACTAATCTGCTAACACGGAACAGTTCTGGGCACAGTTCTAGGAACCTGACAGATAGCCTCTCATCATGTGTACATAGTTCCCAGCAGAGCCTCTTGCACGTATAAAGTCTCTAAGAAACAAACAATATTATTAAAGATGTCAGGGATTTTCTAAAGCAGAACTGCTCCATAGTTACAAGTTTCATAAGAATGCTCCTTTTGACTAGCGCTGGCATTTCTTAGGTCTTTGAAGTCTTGGGCTTGGGCTCTGCTTTCTGGCGCTGGCTGGGGAAGGGCAGCAGGGGGTCTGGTGAGTGAGAGGGTGCTCTCTGGATGACGGTTCAGAATGCTAGTTCCCAGCCCCAGCTCCCCACTTCTCAGTGTTGGGACCTAGGTAAAACTTTCCTTCCAGTCTTAGTTACCCAAATTACAAAACCTACAAAGGTGGTGAGGAGAGGGGAAGGTCGCCCAAGGGAAAACTGAATTATGTGGTCGTATGAATCCTCCCACCTCTTCTGATTGTAATACTTATACAGTGGGCAGTCAGCGGGTGATACACGGCAGTGTATGGGGTGTATTGAAGTCAACTGAGTAGGTAAAAAAAAAGAAAAAGAAAAAGAATATCTCTTGTGTGTTAGTTCTCTGATCTATGAAACAAGAGAGTTCATTTGGTGACAACTTCTTTCTTATCCTGTCAAATATCATCACTAATAGTAATAAAGGCTGTTTTTAGAATGTCAATAAATGTCCCTTTAGAGTAGCAGTTTCCTGATGGTAGCCTACAAAACAGTGCTGTTCTGTGATGAAAATGGGAGAAATAAAAATAATGTATGTTTTTCTTAAAATTTATTCCATTTTAAATCATGAGATTTTGTGTGTGTGTGTGTGTGTTTGTGTGTGTAAATGTTCCTTTGGTTTATAAAATGGTGCTGAGGGTAGTTTTTAATTTACAAAAAAATATTAATGGGTAATGTACAAAGGTGGCAACTACATGTCATTTCAAAATCATTTTCTAAATTTTAACTCATTTATGAAATCCAAAAGCCTTGGTGCAGGTTCAGACAAGCAGAATCTCTGTAAGACAAGAAAGTTGTACTTTTGTCAGTGGTAACTTTCTAGTACCTGGTAAAACTTGGTACCTTTTTTATATAAAAAAATGTTCTGGTATCTTCAGATTATTCTTGCAGCAAAAAAGACAGATGCATATAAAAACCACATGTATCTAATTATCTATCATCTTTAATAAATGATCCTATATCCAGTATGGATAGATTAGAATGACATTTATACTTTTTCCTAATAAAAATGGTATGCCATTTTAGAAAATCTGCAAGGCACACAAGGTTTTAAAAAACAATAAATTTCACACATTTTAAGTTCCAAGTAGATAACTTTTGACAAAGATATAAAGTATTTTCTTTAGGACAGAAAGTTCCTTTGCTCCTCTGTATAGCCAATCTCCCTTGTATTCCCCCCACTCTAAGCGACCACTGATCTGATTGTCACTGTAGGTTAATTTTGTCTGTTTTAGAGTTTCATGTGATTGGAATCACACAGTACATAATTTTTTTTTTTTCTAACTCCTTTCGGCACAATATGAGATTCATTCACGTTATTGCATGCATCAGTAGTTGGGTTCCCTTTCTATTGCTGAATAGTGTTTCTGATGTGAATATAGCTCAATTTGTTTATTCATTTTGCTCTTGATGGACCTAAGAGTTGTTTAGAATTTTTGTCTACTGAGTAAAGCTCCTTTGGATAGTAGCAGACTGGCAATTTTATGAACATATGTTTCCAGTTCTCTTGGATAAACACCTCAGAGTAGAATTCCATAAACATTTAATAGGTGTACAATTACCTGTAAAAGAAATGGACAGTTTTTAAATCAGGTGGCACCATATTATACTTATGATAACAATGTATGAGAGATCTAGTCACCATTTTTAGCAACACTTGGTATGGCTAGTCCTTTGAATTTTAGCTGTTCTACATGGTATAAAGTGGTATCTCCCTGTGGTTTTATTTGCATTTTCCTGATGATGATACTGTTGAGCATATTTTCATGTGCTTATTGGTCATTTTGTAATCATCTTTGCGAAGTATCTAAATCTTCTGTCCATTATTATCGTGTTGGTTTCTGCTCCAGCTGAGCAAGAATTCAGAGTTATGTCTCCTGCATGTGCCCTATTCTCCAGATCTGAGGGTGATGATGTACCTTGTGGCATTGATTCTCTGATGGGTTAAAAAAAAAAAAATCTATTTTTAGTTTGTCCAGCTTTTTCTCGTAAAGATCTGAGTGATGACCTCTAAGCTCTTTACATATCAGAGCTGAAACTGGAAGCCTTCTGTAGCTAGGGGGATGATCACATGACTTTCTTCATTCATTCTATTAATGGATCGCATTGATTGATGTTCATAAACTGAATCAACCTTGCATTCCTATGCACACATATCATGATGTAATATCCTTTTTGTCTACTGCTAGATTCAATTTGTATTTTGTGAAGGTTTTTAGGTTTACGTTCACAGAAGTTATTAGTCTATACCATTCTTGTAATATTTTTGTCACGTTTTGGTATCATGGTTAGTCTGGTCTCACAAAATGAGTTTGAAAGTGCTCCCTTTTTCCTCTACTTTTTAAACGAATTGTTTAAGTTTGGTTACTAATCCTTACCTGGTTTAATTCATTGGAAAAAGCCTATGCTTGAAATTTTCTTTGCAGGAAGTTCTAGTTTAAGGTGTAATTTATTACGAGATGTGTAACTATTTAGATTTTCTAGCTTTCTGAAGTCAGTTTTGTTAAATTATGGTTTGAAAGGAATTTATTCATTTTATCTAAGTTATTAAGTATACTGGCATAAAGCTATTCATAATATTTTCTTATTATCTTTTAATGTATGTATTTAGTCATAGCCTCACTTTTTCTGATATTGTCTTTTTTTCTCTCAGTCTAGACATTGGTTTATCTTTTAAAAAAGCAACTTTATTGCTAGAATATTTTCTATCTCACTGATTTCAGCTTTTACTTTTCTAACTTAAGGTAAAAATTTAATTGATTTCAAGTCTTCCTTCTTTTCTAATACAGGCATTTAATGCTATAATTTTCCTCTTAGTTCTACTTGTATAACTACATCACACAGATGTTTGAAAGATTACATTTCTATTATTAATTCAGTTCGTAACATTTTCTAATTTCTCTTAGATTTTCTTCGCCCGTGTGGTTACTCGAATGTGCGTTAAGTTTCCAAATATTTGGAATTTTCTTGCTATCTGGTCAGAGAATATACCCTGTAAGACTTCAGTTTTTTAAAATGTACTGAGATGTATCTAGGCCCTGGCATAGAGTATACCACGGTGAATAATTCTCATAAACGTGAAAAGCGTGTGTATTCTGAGGTTGTTGGGTGTAGTTTTTTGCCCGGCAAATGGCAGTGGCTACATTTTTAAAAATAAATGAATTAACTATGATTTAACAAATAAATGGATAGAAAGGGACTGGTCAAAGGGCTAGAATGGGACTATTTAGAGAGAAAGGAGACAGACATGGCACTAGACTGAAGAGGACAGGGTGACTGCAGAGGAAGCAACAGCCGTAGGCTGCCGGGACTGTCCAGCTGAAGCAGAGGAGGAGACGGTCGTCTGGACAGGCGTGCCTCATCGTACCTCATTTTATTGCACTTTGCTTTATTGTGTGTCACAGATATTGCATTTTCATCCACATCGAGGCAAGAGCTTCCACCAGCAAAAAGATTATGACTCACTGAAGGCTCAGATGATGGTTAGCAGTTTTTAGTAACACCGTATTTTAAAATTAAGGTACGTACGTCGCTTTTTAGACACGATGCTATCGCACACTTAATAGACTTCGATATAGTATAACATAACTTTTATATGGCACCATGGCTCCACTGAGGGCTGTCACCAAGGGCTTTCTAACCAGGGAACCTAAACAGGACGTAGGGACGAGTTTCACTTCAGCTTCAGCAGAACTTTCTAATAGTTAAACTTTCCAACTATCAACTCAATGTGACAAGTTCTACCACAGGGCCCATCCTGGGAGGTTCAGGACAGGTTACTGAATGCAGATGAGGAGGAGACAGAAGGGCTTTCTGGAGGTGGTCTCTGGACTAACGCCTGAAGGGAAGCTGGGATTACCCAGGTAAATGGGTGAGTGTGAGGCTGGTAGAAACTAGGAATATGGCATTGGAGAGATTTGCACTACAGCTTCGAGGAGGACGGAGGAAGGAAAGCCAAACACTGTAACCACCACCACAACGACCACCACCAGCCCCCTCCAGAGTCTTAGTATGAAAAAAGAGTTTGCTTTCAAAAATTATGAAATGTCATCGCTATAGGTGTATAAGCAAAGGCTGGCTGGTCATCAGGCAGGAATGCTGGAGAGGACACACGGGGAGACATTTGGTCAAACTGGTGGGAAGACACTCGTTCCTCACTCTTCCTGTCCCCTCGTGGAAGGACTTCCTTGGCTGATGTCCCCGGCCTCTCCTGCCCTCTACCTGGTGCCCGTGGAAGCAGGAAATGGGTTTGCTCAATTTGGCCTCACGTTATGTCCTGTCTTGCGTGACCTGTGTGCCTGATGTAATCTGCTTTCTGTCATGCGGCTACAAGGGCTGGTGCCCAGTTGTGCCAGTGACTGGAATGCCTAATTTAAAGGGAAAAATTCTAAGCAAATTCATTCATCTGTAGAGCTAAATGACCATCTCCAAAAAGCTTTATCGGGAATAAAGCTGATATCCTGTTCTTCATTCAGACTTCCCATTGAAAGGGGTATTTTTTTTACCCATCCCCCAAAACCCTGGATGACATCTTAAAGGCCTTGCCAACATTCAGAAGTCTATTATCCTGAATCATCGAGACAACCAAATTCGGCACCCTTGGTTTAAGAATGCTGAGGAGTATAATAAAAGTCATGTCTGTAAGTTTTCCATTAAAAGAGGTTAAAAACAAAGAATAAAAGCTGCTACCGAAAAATTAACTCATGGGAAACTTTTGCCCTGATGATGTCAGAAACTTTCCTAAGCAGATATAAAATGCTGCCTGAAGTTCAATTTAAAAAATGTAGAGCAGTTCATACAAAAGAGGAATATAACAAAATACAAAGATATAGAAAAGTAGAACATAATATCCAGGGGGAAAACCAATAAAGACAAGAAAATGTGCAGATAAGGCACAGTGGTGGTTAAATGCACCCACGCTTTATTTGGCTAACCTGAATTCTATTAAATAGTATTCTCATAGGTACATGACATAAAGTAATTCATTCCACTTCTTTTGACACTTGTTAACTACGCACTCCGCTCGAATCCATGGGTAACTCTCACCATAATAAAAGATAAGATGACATGACCGAAGTAGAAAGAGGTGGGACAGCTCGGAGAAGTCAGCACTGAAGGGAACAATGTTAGCGAATACACAGAGCCACAGCCTGAAGGTCTGAGAAAGATAAAGAGGCTTCCTCTCTCTTTAACAGCATAAACGGATCTGCCAAATTTCAGATGCTACATCCCAGCAGAATATTTTGTGAAGGGGAAAGAGATACAAATGGGCAGTGGTTGAAGCACAAAACGACCAGAAGTATTACTCATCTCTTTTGCAGGACCTCATTGAGAAATATGACCATTTGCAGGGAAAAGCTGTAGGATGACTGTTTATTCCTGCATAAATCTAGACATCAAAAGGATTCCCATCGCCGTCCACAAAGCAAACGGCATGGAAACCTTTTACACATTCAAAATAGCTTTTTAAAAAATGTTTTGTTTTCTGGGGAGGTCTGAGTGCTTCACTTATGAAAATAAATCTTTAAAGCTGACAGGGGAAAGAACCCTTTGCAGATGGAGGACTTGGCGCTGAAGGAGGTGAGCTGACTTTTGCAGCCACCACAGGAAGAATACCAGACACAGCCAGGGGCTGAAACGCCTCAAACTTGAAAAGATTCTTAACTGCGCACAAAAGAGACTCTGAGAAGTTGACTGCGAGCTTACACCTGGCCCTAGTGGAGCTTCCTCATCAGCATTCTAACGTTGGCCTCAGACAGCTGGGGGGTAAAATCTTGCAAGCACAGGAAAATAGACAAATTTCTCTCCTTCACGCCTAATCTGATGACTTAAACCTATCTATCTTAATGCCTCTCAGGTGTTCTAACCATCTTATGCCTTTTCAAGAACTCTTTCT
>NW_011888835.1:7090476-7098499 GCF_000151845.1 Pteropus vampyrus
TTTGGCCTCACGTTATGTCCTGTCTTGCGTGACCTGTGTGCCTGATGTAATCTGCTTTCTGTCATGCGGCTACAAGGGCTGGTGCCCAGTTGTGCCAGTGACTGGAATGCCTAATTTAAAGGGAAAAATTCTAAGCAAATTCATTCATCTGTAGAGCTAAATGACCATCTCCAAAAAGCTTTATCGGGAATAAAGCTGATATTCTGTTCTTCATTCAGACTTCCCATTGAAAGGGGTATTTTTTTTACCCATCCCCCAAAACCCTGGATGACATCTTAAAGGCCTTGCCAACATTCAGAAGTCTATTATCCTGAATCATCGAGACAACCAAATTCGGCACCCTTGGTTTAAGAATGCTGAGGAGTATAATAAAAGTCATGTCTGTAAGTTTTCCATTAAAAGAGGTTAAAAACAAAGAATAAAAGCTGCTACCGAAAAATTAACTCATGGGAAACTTTTGCCCTGATGATGTCAGAAACTTTCCTAAGCAGATATAAAATGCTGCCTGAAGTTCAATTTAAAAAATGTAGAGCAGTTCATACAAAAGAGGAATATAACAAAATACAAAGATATAGAAAAGTAGAACATAATATCCAGGGGGAAAACCAATAAAGACAAGAAAATGTGCAGATAAGGCACAGTGGTGGTTAAATGCACCCACGCTTTATTTGGCTAACCTGAATTCTATTAAATAGTATTCTCATAGGTACATGACATAAAGTAATTCATTCCACTTCTTTTGACACTTGTTAACTACGCACTCCGCTCGAATCCATGGGTAACTCTCACCATAATAAAAGATAAGATGACATGACCGAAGTAGAAAGAGGTGGGACAGCTCGGAGAAGTCAGCACTGAAGGGAACAATGTTAGCGAATACACAGAGCCACAGCCTGAAGGTCTGAGAAAGATAAAGAGGCTTCCTCTCTCTTTAACAGCATAAACGGATCTGCCAAATTTCAGATGCTACATCCCAGCAGAATATTTTGTGAAGGGGAAAGAGATACAAATGGGCAGTGGTTGAAGCACAAAACGACCAGAAGTATTACTCATCTCTTTTGCAGGACCTCATTGAGAAATATGACCATTTGCAGGGAAAAGCTGTAGGATGACTGTTTATTCCTGCATAAATCTAGACATCAAAAGGATTCCCATCGCCGTCCACAAAGCAAACGGCATGGAAACCTTTTACACATTCAAAATAGCTTTTTAAAAAATGTTTTGTTTTCTGGGGAGGTCTGAGTGCTTCACTTATGAAAATAAATCTTTAAAGCTGACAGGGGAAAGAACCCTTTGCAGATGGAGGACTTGGCGCTGAAGGAGGTGAGCTGACTTTTGCAGCCACCACAGGAAGAATACCAGACACAGCCAGGGGCTGAAACGCCTCAAACTTGAAAAGATTCTTAACTGCGCACAAAAGAGACTCTGAGAAGTTGACTGCGAGCTTACACCTGGCCCTAGTGGAGCTTCCTCATCAGCATTCTAACGTTGGCCTCAGACAGCTGGGGGGTAAAATCTTGCAAGCACAGGAAAATAGACAAATTTCTCTCCTTCACGCCTAATCTGATGACTTAAACCTATCTATCTTAATGCCTCTCAGGTGTTCTAACCATCTTATGCCTTTTCAAGAACTCTTTCTTCAGGGGTTAACACTGGCAGCTTCCCTTCAGATTAAACACATTAAACACATCTGCCACAAAATAGGAGGACCTTCTGAATACAATGTTCTCAGAACGTCTAATAGGAAATTTGCAGGGTTTGCATGCTGGCGGGTTAAAACGTATCTTAAGTTTTCTTAGACTTTTGAGAAACTGGGGATTAATTTTGTTTAGAATTTAATGTCCTTCAAACAAAGGCATCAAAAAATGTTAATACACTGGAATTACTGGCTAAAATATAAATTTTAAAAATTAAGCAACTACTGAGGTTAAAGGGTAATTTTTCAAAAAATGCTAAAATCATGACCCTCGTCAGTACAAAATTGAACACGTTTAAGATTTTATTTAACTCATTAATGAGGAAACTAGGAAGATGTTACAACAGTTCAAAGGAGGATCAAGCAGCAGACACTTTATAGATCAGGAAGAGTAAAATGAATGTAGAAATGGCAGGCAAAACTCACCTTTTCCACGGCCACGAGGCAAGTCAATCGAATCTCGGTGGGACAGAATTTACGTGTCTATAGCAAGAGTTATTTTATAATGCTATCAGTTGTTATCTACAACTTACAGAATTGTAAACCAGCTCTGTAGAAACACAACTAGATAACCCCAAACGGTGTGCTATTTCCATGGATGCAACAAATTTTTCCCAGCACAGATCACTAACCACCTTATTCATTGCTGCATTCGCCAAACCTGGTACAGGGTAGATGTTCATAAAGACTTGCTTAATGAACAAATGCCTGTGAAGTAGCAGGCATTAAGCTAGGCTCTTCACATGTATTATCCTATTTAATCTTCCCAGTAACACTTAAAGATAAATATTATTCTCATTTCACTGATGAGAAACTTGTGTGATGTTGTACAGATGTTACACGTCAAAGGCTGGAGGTGGAGGGCAAGGCGGGAGGATCTGAGCCATGTCTGTGATCAGAAAGCCTGCCCTTTTTCTTTGTATTTAATATTTGTCCTTTTTATTTACTGTCACTGTACCGTTTGCTTCTAAATTAAGGGATTACTTATATGCTACATTGACAGACCATGACTCCTCGATAAGCATAATATGGGAGATCCCTACTTTAAGAAAAATAAATGAACTGTATGTAGTACTTGCGAGAATCTAAGCCTAAATGAGAGACACGCATGAGCATCTTTATTGCAGCCTTGTAGACAAGCATAGGATATTTACCAGCCCAGACTTTTTCCTCCTCTTAGGTACTCATTTCCCAATTAGCATGAAAATAAAGGTAGACGAATTCAACACTGTTTATATATGTTGTTTGTATTCAAAGGAATCAGGACAGCACGTAGGAAACAGCAGCAGCTAACTTTCACTGCATGCTTACCGTGACTGTGAACTACCTGTCACAGCAACTCTGTCAGGCGGGTATTATCATCATCCCCTACAGCTAAACTGCAGTTCTGGGTTTTTCCCTGACCTCTCCCTAAGTCATTCTACTATCTGCACAGGCAGTTGAGGTTTGCTCTGTCATCACATGCCTCAGTATTTTATAAACCTCTTTGCCCTGTTGATCACAGCCTCCAAGGGCACTAGGATTCCCACAGCTTCTAGCATCACAGGGCTGGTAACTGCAGGCTCGCCTAAGTCCTGAAAGCTATCTTCTGGCCATTTGGCACTTGTGATCATTTGGGTACTTAACATTCATTCTTGGGCCAGAGAAGAGAGGGAGACAGTGATCTTCTGAGGTCTCAAACAGGTGAATGTCAAAAAAGACATGGACCAAATAGTAACCTGAAATCGTTCTGTCTGTTCCCTAAGTCTCCAAATGATTCCCTGCTTTCTTTCTTCCCAGAAAAGAGGCTGCCCTTAGAATGAAGAAACAGCATGTTTTTAGACACCTCTCGAAGAATCTTAAGTAATAGTGCGATGCTGGCATGCAGAGGTGTTAATAAATGGCTGTCTTACTGGTTTACTCATCTTATTTCATTTAATTTGACCATGACTCTCTAAGACAGGTACTATTATTATCTCTGTTTTGGAGATGGAGATGTGAGGTTAAATAACTTGTCCAGAATCCTTGCCAGGATCTTGTGCAAGGTCCCAAGAAGATTGTGACTTATCAAAGGCCAGCAGTGTTCACTGGAGACCAAGTGTGACACCAAAAGCAATAAGATGATTGTTTGAAGCACATATGTCATTCCCACACCCCCTTTCCCTATATCACCTAACAGAACGCCTCGGGAAGTGGCACCATTTCCTCCACAGACACTGAAGCAAGAGATTTTCATTTCTGAGGAACATGCTCGGCCTCTTCAGACCATTATAAACGCGCACCCTTCCCTCAAGGGTATCTCATAATTCTCACCCCTAATAAAAGATAACACTACTTTCAAATAAGATCATGAAAAAGGCTTTGCCCTTCCTATCACACGGGCGTTCAGAAACATTAAGCAGACATTATCTGACGAAGGCGACCGTCATCAGTCAAATGCTTATGAACTGATTTGATCATTTGTAGGGGTTGAATACCTGCTCCTAGAAGGAATTTTCTTATATTCTTAGGGGAAGAACTAAGAAATAAAAATCTAACACCTGGAATCCAAGATAAGTTCCACCTGTAATTTCAGGATTTCAGGAATTTCATCCAAATGGCCATTACCTCTAGTTGTGGGGAGAGAGAAAGTATATTAAGGACCATTTTTATACTTAGGTCAGGAGGATTTCACGCTCTGTTAACTCAGCCTGAGCTACACTTGCGTGTGTGCCTTATATATTAAACATTATTGACTGGGTGAGCAAGACTCCATGATAATCTATGCAGTGTTTTGTAAACCTCAGTGTTAAAAACCGTTTTTCTAAATCAAGTTTTCTATATAATTCAAATATACAAAACAGACATAAAGGGAGCTGCTTTGGTGACATACCCGCCTCTGCCCAAAGAACACTCCTTGTCCCTCTGGCAGCCTTGAGTGTATCCAAGGGCTCCACGGAACACACTTTGAAAACCACCCGTCAAGTTCTGCTCTAGGAAGGTGGGATCTGCCCCAGATCTCAAAGCTACAGGGTAAGAACTGAATTGCAAAAAGAAATACTTTCTGCTTAACGTGTCCTATTCCAAAGTAACGGGAAAGAACAGAACACAGTGAGGTTAAGATTTCAGAGACAGAGGTATGTGTTTGGAAAGCGGCTTGGCCTCTAGACTGCTGAGTTACTCGAGAGCAAGTCACTTTCCCATTACAATGATGTGTTTTCTCTTAGGAAAAATGGGAAGAATCGGGACTTCGACATTTTTTCCTCTTAGAGCTCAGTTTTGGTGCATAGATAATATTCCTCAGTCCTATCTTTTATCACGGTGTTTGCAAAGGAGGAAGGAGGGAGCAATGTTGCCACACAAAGCAGAATCGTTTGGAAGTCCCCGTGACTCTGATGGGCTCCCACAGTGGGCCTATCCGCTCCCCTTTATCCACCCCGATTGAGAGACTGGTTTCTAAGGGCTTTGATAGTTCATTACGATGTCATGTTTTCTGTTTCCAAGTTCTTCTTGACCACCACAGAGTTTTCGAAGCCCCTTGACATAAATAAAGTCTTAATTTGTGCTATGAGAGTATTCATCTCAGGGGGAGTGAGTTAGTATTACTACATTCACTTCAGGATTTTCCTACGGAGAAATCTTTTCTACTTAGAACACATATCTACTGATCCTGTAACCGAGCTAATTTGAAAGACTTCCTCCCTTTCCTTAACATTACTTTTATTTTTCTCTAGAATCCCACACCCCCTACCCTGATTCCCACATACTTTTAGACACTCCAAATCCACGGTTCTCTACACTAACGTCCGATGCTTTTTAAGTAGCATGTCTCGCACGGACCTGGAATGCATCACCCCTTTTTAACGTAAACCTACACCAGAAAACTTCAGCAGGGAGATGCTGTCTCATTGCAAGGGTATGGGAAAGGCCATCATGTTGGGGAGAGGGAGTGAAATATTTTGGATACTGCATACTTTACCAGTTATGTCATGCTGTTTGAATGACTCACTGTAGATCTGATACTGATTCGGACAGTGTTTCTTCAACCACTTGCAGACATCTTGTTGAGTCCACAGAGCCACTGGTTTTGACAGCTTCACTGTAGCTGACTATAAATAAAGAAGGAAAAGAAGGTCTGTTAATGCCAGCCCCACGCCTAGAAAGGCACTACTGTTAGAGGTTCTAGAGTGTGCTAACGGCTGCAGGCTGGATGTTCCCAAGAGATAAATATCTTGCTCGTGTCCCCCCTGACCTCAGCAGACCTTCTGCACAGCCCTGAAAACCAGAGAGAAAAGCTTCGGGTGAAGAAGCCCATGAAAATCACACCTACCCTTGAGTCATCATCTTACTGGGAAAAATCCTCAGGAAGTAGTGTTTCCTGATGAATATTCTAACAAGACAACAGGGTTGCTAAACAATTAATTAAATTTTAGGTGGGAGTGTTGGGGTGGGGAATGGGTGGGGAGAGCTGCCTCCAAGTGGCCTTTTTCTATATTCCAAGAAAGTGTCCATCTTTTGCCCACTGACATCTCTAGGGCCTAGTACAACACTGGTCCTGGCAGGTGATAATAATTATTTTTTAAATGAACGTTACAGATTTAGATACTGCATACTGAAATGTGCAAGTCGGCCTGGGAGCTCTGGACCGAGGGTGGCCCTGTAAAGTCTAGGAGCATTAGTTATGCCACAGTGGGGAAGCAAAAAGTCAATTCTGCCAGCATGTGGGGAATGGTAATAAGATAATGGGGGTAGCCAGACCTCATGTGGAAGCCAAATGGCCAAAGCCCTTTATTGCTCACTGAATCTTTTAAGGAGGTGTTTGTAAAAGCCAACCAAACACAGGGGTACAAGGACCCAGCTTTTGACAGATGGCCGGTTACAAATACGTTCATTAATTAACAACAGTCAACTGTGCTAGATGCTGGTCTTCCTCCTGGATCCCAGACTAGATGAAAGCTCAGCTCTCTATAATTCTGATCATTCGGGATCGCTGTTTGCCAACAAAGTAAGATGTAATGTTGACAGTTTTCAAAAAGATGTTAGGTGGCACGCAGATCTGGCCATAAACATCGCAGACCTTCTCACGAGGACCATTCGCTTTTGCTTCTCTTTCAGTTTTTCAGATTAAGTCAAGAGGAGAGCCTCGATTTTGCATGAGTGTGATTAAACACCTTTCTGACATCTGCTAACATGTTTTTGACAAAAAGAGGGGTCCCTTCAGCCTCAGACCCTTTAGTAGGAAGCAGTATATCTAGCGTCTAATAATTGTTCTGTTTTACTTTTATTATATTTAGGGTTGCTTTTATTTTATGGCAAATAAATTAAGGCAAAAGTAAATCTTATTTCCAGTAGTTATATCTAGTTTGCTTTTAAAACAAATGAGTAAAAAAACCAGTAGGTCAATTTTAAGAAAAAATTAAGGAAACATTAATACAGGTAATCAGATAATAATAAAAATAGTGGAAGTGGCATGCAGTGATTCAAGTTTAGAACACACAGTGCTCAGGTGTTATTTTCATTAGTATATTTCCAGTTGTATTATTCTTTGCACCATTATTTACAAAATAATCACAAATGATACTTATCACTTTTTACTTGGTGCTGTGTTAATTTTTTCTTTCACTCTTAAGTGTGATAGATTATATTTTCCAAAGATGCTTTTTATTTATTGTGACTGGCATTCCTCCACTGATATTTGGGGTTGATGTTCTCTCCCCTTTGATAGTGGCAGGTCCAGTGCGGTCCTGACCAATGGAGTACAGTGGAATCGATGTTATCTATGTAACTTAAGGGCAGGCCACATAAAACATACAGTTTCCACCTGGCTCACGTTCTCTGGCACTTGCCTTTGGAACCCAGCCACCATAGTGTGAGGAAGCTCACGCCACATGAAGAAGCTATGTATAGGAGTTTTGGCCAATCACTCAGCTAAGAACTTAGCTGCCAGCAGCCAACCACACCAACCCTCAGACAAATAAGTAAACAAGCTTCAGATGATTTCAGCCACCAGCCTTTGAGTCTTTCAGCTGAGGCCCTCAGACACCATGGTGCAAGGACAAGCCAACCCTGCTGAGCCCCGAGTGAATTTCTGACCCATATAATTCATAACTATCAAAAATAGGTGTCTTGCACCACTAAGTTTTGGGTTATTTGCTTTGCAACCCTAGCAACGAGGACCCTAAGTTAGACAGACGTGCAGTGAGGACAGAAGGGTTATTACTGTGCTTGTCAGGGTGCCTCCCACTTAACAGATGCTCTGTACAGACACAGTGAATGAGCGAATGAATGACCATTCTTGCTGAGTCTGGGTTCACGGGTCCGCTTATTATTTAACCAGCAGTTAATTTCAGGCCTAGCCCTTGCCGCCCT